>NC_142931.1:66337630-66395130 GCF_046866305.1 Octopus bimaculoides | reverse complement strand
TATTTTTTATCTGTGTTTATACATGATACATACATTAGTATGACATATATGAAAATATTGATATTCTTCCACACATAGCTAGGTAATACATACATATACGTTTTCTCTTGTATACATGTCACTATAGCCAGGACTTAGAAAAAGTTTGTGTATTTAATCTAGGTTCAATACATAAATGTATTTAATATAGATGCCATAAAGCTCATAACAAAATGCAATCAAAAGTATCTTCTATGTATATATCACCATAAAATTTAAATCCCTAAAAACATGTAGACTTAATTTGGATATGTAACCTATTATAACAACAATGTCATTGTTTGCTTCATTTTACCCTTGATTTAGTAACCTATGATGAAAATGCTTTCCTGCTGTAGCCATTCCATTTTGTTTTTAGCATAGTATTTAGTACTACATTATACAGTGTGTTCTTTCATAACAGAGTAATGTAGTGAGAATGGATTTTGGTTCTTGTTTTTTGAAAGTCATGTGACACATGGGCCTCACTGAGGAAATTACAAGGAAGCAGGAGTTGTGATGATTTGCTGTTCTTGAAAAGATACATCAAGCTAAGTAAAATCACTATCACCCATACATACAGGCATGTTCTTTGCAAGTGCCAGTACTATGTAAAATGCACTTGGGCTGGTGCCATGTAAAGTACACTCCTGCTGCTGCTATGTGAATGCACTCATGCTAGTGGCACATAAAAAGCACCCAGCTCATTCTATAAAGCGGGTGGCATTAAGAAGGGTATTCAGTTGTAGATACCATGCCAAAACAGACAATTGGAGTCTGAACAGTTCTCCAGCTGCCCAGCTCCTGTCAAACCGTCCAACGTATTTCAGCAGGGAAAACAGATATCAAATGAGGATGATGTAACTATGTAAAGACTGTGATTGATACTATCTTTCACTTAAGCCCTACACTCCATATGGATCATTGGACTTTGATAACTTTTCTCTCCAGTACTTGATTCTAGGCTATAAAGCCTTCCTCTCCCATGTCCTTGTTAGTTTTGAATTGTCATTAATGCTTGGGTAATCTTGCTCTTCTCTTGGTAGGTGGGTGATTGTTGGTCCTATGTAAATTCACTTTTATCATATTAGGCTGGCCCTATGCAAACCCAAACCCATATATTGCACATTAATCTGGCCTTTATCCTTTGATCTAACCAGCATGATATGCAGTTGTACACAAACTACATATCACAACAAGGACTAGATTTTGTGGTGGCTGCCCTTGATACAGTCACCCCCATTGTCTCCCACTCTGTATCCTTACTTTAAGGTGAAATTCTTTATTATTAATATAGAGTTTTTGTTTCCTTTCCTAATAGTTAAATTTTGTAATGTTTGAAGGTAATTTACTGAATTGTTCTCACCAGGTTGAAGTCCGTATATTTTCAGGTTGAGAAGGTTTATAGTGTGTGATATAACCTCTCCGGATAATATTTGTAGCATAAAAATATGAAATGACATCAAGCAATAATAAGAATCAATCCAAAAATCTAAAGTATTTACCAGTCCTAAGTTGTATCTCTTTTAATTATTTTTTAGCCCCACACCAGCTATGATCAAGTAGACCAATAATTAAAAATATTCTACCCATGACTATCTTGTTTTTTTCTTTGTATCTAGTTCTCCATTATCCAATGTGCACATGGTTATAAGAAGATTTTACTCTAGCATTCTTCATATTTACTTTTATACTAATTTTAATATGTAATCAACAAGTCTTATCAGAGACCATTAGGTATGTGAATAGAAGCAACTCCATATGAGAATAGAAACCAAATTTTTTCCAGTACAAGAAAGTTCATTTTAGAAACTATGTGATGATGATATTTCTTGAGTGCAAAAGAGACAGCTGAAACATTAGTAAATGTGTATCTGAATGAAGGATGCAAATCAATGTTTTAAAAAATCAAAACCAAAACAAAATATTACCTTTCCTTAGATTAAATGGCTCACTCCTGAAGTTTGTTAAAAACAAACTGATTGAATCTTTATTCACTCTTCCACAATTAATGATTAATGCACCTTTTTCATATTGTATGAGCCTCTAATGAATGTTTGAGTTAAAATTATTTTCATTTCATTTAAATATTTGGACTGAAACATTTAATTATTCCTTTCACACAAGCTCTTTGTATTACAACAATCCAAGTTATTTTGTCTTCTTAAAATGTTTTATGAATTTTCTGGAATTGTTTTTTCAGAAGTAATTAAAAATGTAATTTGCAGTTGGTTGTAAATCGGGATAACAACTAAAGTCTGAGATTATAGCATTTGAATATAGATTATGACCTTCAACTGATACACTGAACATTTCTCTTCACCTTAAATGACTTGAATTTGTTTTAACCTTTTACAACCAAAAATAGTATTTTACAGAAGCTAAACTATCTAACAAGTGTTTATTAGATTTTTTCAATATCCAATTAAATTTATCATCTTATTGATGTATAGATTAATTAGATGCTTTAGCCATTACGTATGCCCAAGTATTATCACGGTTTTGTATTTTAAGGAATAAGGCGACTGTTAAACACATTCTCATTGAAAATGTATTTACACAGCGCAATTTGATATTATAATATTGAACAAATACATCCAAATAATATATTTCATTAGTGCTTTATCAAAATGGGCTTTAAATTGTTTGTTAGCACTGTTGGGAAAATACAGCAAAATAGCAGTAATTAACAAGAGTTAAAATAGCAGAAGTAATTTACATTATCAAGGAAAATGGTTAACATATGTATAATTTGTTTTTAGAATGTGAATATAAATTCATTGTAATGAGGGAAGCTGATATTTTTAAATGGGTTTATGTTGCAGGTGAAGAAAAATTATTGCAGCACAACAAATCCGTTTCCTCTTTCTAACTTTACAATGTTCTCTTTTCATTCTATTGAAATGTTTTTGAAATGTTGCTAACCATTGTTACTCTATCTGAATAAACTAAATTAGAGTAAAATTGTCACTACAAAATTGGAGTTCAAATATTTGAGATTCTCATAAATAAAAGATTCAGATTACTTCATTGTTTAATAACAACTATGTTAAAAGGTTTTGATAAATTAAAAAATAAACAATGTTCATCTTAGATACTCCAACTCTATTTTTTTCAATTTCTCAGTTTTAGAATTAATATTTTGTTTTAAGTAAAACAAATAAAAACTAAAACAGATAATACTTCACAACTAGTTGAATGCTCATTTTTTGCTCTTATAAATAGAAAGGGCTTGAAGGATCATTTCCAATGAGGTTCTTAGCTTAAAAATCATTTAAAAAAATTTCATTATATATATATATATATATATTGAATTTTTTTTTTTACCTGCATGCTCAAATAAAATGTTTTTTCTTGTATTTTTTCTTTCATATAACTATTAATTAGCAGCATACAAAAAAAAAAACCCCCAGAAAACAGCCTGAAGTAATATAGTATTTATTCAATAATGTTTCCTCTTTTAAGAAGCATAATTTGTAAAGGCTTCTTGAAATTGAATGAGATTGCAGCTGCAGTGTGTCCATGTAAGCTTAAAATTGAATTTTAAGAAGAATTATCATTTAGAATTTTGACTATTTGTAGGAACAAGTTAATAATTTGTCTTAACATTTAAGGTAGTAGCTCAAATACTTTTACGTTGCTCAGAATTGATATTAAATTTGGAGGTTTCTTCATTTGGCTCATTTTTACATTATTGATTCATGCATAACATGATTACTTCACCATTTGAGTGTTCCCAAAGCATGGCTTGAACATTGATTTAATTTGTTTAAATGAAAGTATATCAAGAGCTTAAATTTAGTGAAATATTTCATCACAAAATGTTACTTTGCTTCATCAGATTTTATCTAACTGTACTTCATAACATTTAATTTGGCAGTTTGCACGTGGTTCATCTCTGACCTGCCATTATAATAAAGCTTTTAAAAGTTTAGGCTAAGTGTATTATAAAAGGAAATGACTTGGTTGAGGATGGTCTTGTAAATTTCTATTTCTTGTTGCAATAAACATTATTTATAAAATGTGGATAATCTACAGCCTATCATTTATTAATTATGGCTTACATTTTGTTTGGTAAAACTGGATTACTTTCACATCTTCTATACTCTGCTTGTTTCAGTTATAAGACTGCAGCCATGCTGGGGCACCATCTTGAAGGGTTTTTGTCAAATGAATTGGCTCCAGTATTTATTTTTTTAAAGCTTGTTACTTATTCTGTCAATCTCTTACCAGACTGCTAAGTTACAAGAATGTAAACATACTAACACTGGTTGTCAAGTTGTGTTAGTTGACACACACAAACACACACACTCACACATGACTGTATTCTTTCAGTTTCCCTCTACCAAATTCATTTGCAAGGCATTGGTTGGCCTGCAGCTATAGTAAAAGACATTTTCTCAAGGTGCCATGCAGTGGAATAGAACCAGAACCATGTGGCTGTGAAGCAAACTTCTTACCACACAATTCACTGTCATGCCTGCACCTATAAACCACACCTGTGCCAATATATACATTATACTTTGTAAAATAGTTCCTGAAGAAATGAATAAAGTTATCAGTACATCAGTACATTAAATAAAGAAAATGTTTTCATTATATTTGTCATTTCAAGAGCCTTAATAAAGTTATTTAAATATATATTTGAAATTACAACAGAAACTCTACTCTAGTACAATAATTTCAGTAATTACTTTCAAGTGTAAATATTTTCAGGAATCTTGTCTGTTAAGAATTTTTATTTGCAATTATATTGTTGATTCTATTTTTTATCATTGGGTGTTTTTAAATGAAAAGAAATTAAAATAATTAATGTTTAAACTAAAAAAGTTAGTGACAAGAATTAAAAACAGTATTAACTAATATTTTAGAAACCCTTTTCAACCATAATAACACTGAACAAGTATAATTTATTGTCTAAAATTTGTGTAAAAATCTGTGTGTGTGTGTTTGCATATAAATATTTAAGTGTATATTTGTATGTCCTTATATGAGCGCTAACATACATATTGTCAAGTCACCATGGAGAATAAAAGATTTCTCATCATTATAAGAATCTCACACCAGTGTTAAAACTAGCAATGTAGATATTGCCTTCATCTCTGAATTCTAGTAAATCTCACTGTAATTCTGAAATAAATCTAAAGGTGGTTCCCTCAAGACCTGTATCTCTTAAGTCTTTAATATTCATTGAAAGTGTTGTTTGCTGTAGAAAATTTTTATCAACTGGAAAATTGCATGCATTATTTTGTGTATGATGAATTTGGGATTTCTTCAATTTCCATGATAAAATCCTTGATTTTCTCAAATTAATCTCGTTCCATCACACTGATATTATTTATAGAGACACCAGCAATTTCTTAGCAATTCTTCATAACTTCATTCATTAAAACACCTATCTCACAAAGCTTATTATATAATCAATGATATTCTAACTGATAACAGTGATTTATGAACCAATATTTAGGCGAGGCTAAGATATTATAGAACTGTCAGTAGTGATCAGAGCAACCTATTGTTTGTAATAACATATAGCAGAAATTAACTTGAGTGTTTACAAATTTATCAATGTGTGTATCCATAAAAAAACTAGCAAGCCAATCATGTAAATGTCATAACATTTTGTATACAAATGACATAAATCTGATGATTTCCTATTACTAGTTTCTTGGGTGCATGTCCTGAATTGCTAATCACACCTGAGTTATTTTCACATATAAGCATGCAAAACAAGTTTCTCTTACAGTGACACCAACGATGTAGCTAGATATAGAATTTCTTGACATTAGCAAATTAGAAAATCAACGGAAACACATATGACAAAAGAGAATTTTACAGATCCTATTTTATTGAATTGTGACCCTCAGGCCATGAAATGGTTGTTGAGAAGTGAAAAACTCACTTCATAGAGGAAATTGAAAATCACTGGAATTTTGCAAAGAAACTTGTGTCTTTATGCAAAAAAATAATAAAATTTAAAAAAATGACAGTATAACAAAGAATTCTTGTTAGATGAAAGGAGAGTGTATTCTTCTATGCATTAACATGTTATCATCTTTTCCTTATGTTTAAGATGATCCAACATTTCTTCATGACTGAAAAAAATTTAGTCTCAGGCAAGATTGTATTAGTCTTAAATTATTTGTATTTACTTATTGTGTTTCCATTATTTTAATGAAGGCGTCGAGTGTGTTTACATATCTTCTAGCTTTAGACATTATATTGTCCAAGAATGGAATACAATCATTAGGATAAAATCTTTCTTAGGAGAGAGAGAGAGAGAGAGAAACTAACAGATGGAGAAAATGTTGTGTTGAATCCCTTCTTAGAAGTCATGGATATTTGAGAACATATACATAATTATGTAAAAAGTGCCTTGCAAACTCATATTAATAACCTTGTCATGGATCTTTGCCCAATAGAATCAAAAGGGTTCTGTCATGACATGCCATACACCAATTTTCTCTATTTGTGATGATTACATTCCAAAACTTGGGTCTCCACTAATGGTTTGCTTGTCCATTCCTTAATGTTGCCCATCCATCTTTTACTTTACGTTCTCCACCTTTCCTGCCTTCTGTGAGTTCTTGAAGAATGGTTATTGTGAGGACACTAGATCTTGTTACATAGCCATGCCATCTTAACTTTCTGTCCTTAGATACTTTGAGAAACCTTTGATGGAGGTCCGCTATGATGATGGATGATTTTGTAAACCTGCTTGTTTATTATGTGATCCAAAATTGTGTACACATTAATGAAAACAGAATGGTATGACAAAATATAAAACAATAGTATAAATTAGTAAAATTTAAAATTGAGTAAAGGTATACACTTCTTATATATTTACATAGTACTGATTTCAAATTTTTAATCTATTGATTCATCATTTGATGAATTATGTCTAAATGCAGAAAACCTCTCAAGTTTCTTAATATTTTCAATCAACCAAGTTATGAAATTGTAATCTCTCTATCACATACATTTCCACACATAAATGTAAATTGAATCAAACAATGCCAAAGATTCTTTTAGGGTAAGCTGCATTGCAAATGGAGATATCAAAGTGAAAAGCTAATAGTGTTTGCATGAGCAAAGAAGTTTTATAATTTCATGCTGAAAGGATTTCATCAAAGTATATATATATATATATATATATATATATATATAGATATAGATATAGATATAGATATAATATTTTTGTTGAGTCAGTCTCTTGCTACTCCAAGTTTAACTTGTGGGTACACAGGGTCTTTAGGAGAGAGTTGTAATTTCCCTGAAGAATCTTGCAGCCACAGACAAAACTCAGAGTTGCAAGAGGCTGACTCAACCCAAATGAAATATTAACCTTTACTATGGTATTGAGTACTCTTTTACTCAGCAGTCAACACTAAATATATATATATATATATATATATATATATATATATATATATATATATATATATTATACACATGTACTCGTTTGAATAGAATTTCAATTAATTTGTAGGTGTTAATTCAGAATGATTACCCCATGAATATATACCTTTGTATTAATGTAACCAAACATTTTTGTATACTGAAGCAGTGTTTCTTGTGAAGTTACATGCTTTATGGGATTCTATTTTCTAATAATTTTAGTCAACATTTATAGTTTGTAATTATTTTCTAATTATCTATGATACGATAATAAAGCCAGATAAGAGACTTGTCTTAATTTTAAAATGTTACTGAAGAGAGAAAATATATATGAATATAATAAAAGGCAAACTAATCAACAATGGTTGAAGAAATACTAACCTCTCTTATTTACAGGGTGGATTCGAAAAGTATCTGACCTTTGGGCTTAAAAGAAACACAAAACAAAACAATTTAGTACACTTCACAAATTTTATTTAACCACTTCTGAGACACTCCCTTGGGAGTTCTTACAGTTCTCCCAGCAATTCTACTACTGCTATTAACACATCTGAAATATCTCTAGAATGCTATGGAGCTCTGCTGTTGTTATTCACATAATTTCCTCTTGTGAGCCAAATTGCTTCCTTTTCAGCATGGTTTTTTCAGTTTGGGGAAGAGCCAACACGGTGACAAGTTGAGAGAGTAGGGAGCCTGTCGATCAAGTGAGGTGTTGTTCTTGACCAGGAAAGCTTGGATTATGAGTGGGTGCATTGTTATGCTGAAGTTACCAATTCTTCATTACCCAGATGTTTGACTGCAATTTGATGCTCAGCATCACAAAGCAACATATAACCTCCAGGCAGTATTTCTTATTGATTGTTTGGTCTTGTAATGCATAGTCATAATGCACAGTGCTACAGAAGCCAAAGAAAAAGGTCAACATTACCTTCATATTGCTGCATATCTGTCATGCTATTTTGGACCTTTGTGATGGCAGATGCTTCTATTGGGAGGACTGGCATTGATTTCTGGGCTGTAACATAAACCCACATCTCATCACCAGAGATAATGATTTTCATGAAGTCTGGTTTGTAGTTTGTACAGTCCAGCATGTCCTGAGCGATTTCCATGTGGAGTTGCTTCTGCTGCTCCACCAATACCTTGGGGATGAATTTCATCAACACTCCCTGCTTGTACAAATCCTCCATTAAAATGGAATGCACTGATTCTGTGCTTATTACCACTTTGTGAGCAATTTTCCTGATCATTCATCAAACCTTCTCAATCAGCTCTTCATTTTGGCTTGTAGATGGCCCACTCTCCACTGAGGTTCAGCCATATTGGGCTTTATCAAGGCTTTTATATCACATTTATATTGTTGATTTTGTTGAGAGAGTTGGAATTAGATCAGTCAATGTGTATTAAATAAATTTCCTTTTAAGATTATCTAAGATTCTAAATGACTTCAGTGAAATGGTAGAAATTTAGTTGCAATAATCTGACATACATGTGTATGTGCAAAAACACTGGGGACAACTTTGCATTTATCATATCTGGGCTTCATAAAATAATATCAGATAATACTAGGTTCAGTTTAATAAACTATAACTTCCTTACTAAATTGTGTGGCTTTGAGTGTACGCTAGACATTATATTATTATTTTAATAGTTGGTGGAGTTGTAGAAATGGCAAACTAACTAAATAAACGCTTTGTGCTATTTATTCCTGTCATTTCAATTTCTTTGTTCAAATCACATCAACTTTGCCATTTATTCTCATAGGCATAATAACTAAAGTACCAGTCCATTAAATCAAAATATAGCTTTATTCGAAAATTTTAAGTGAAAGGGCTGTGGGTGGTAGAATTGGCTGTGTACTAGAAAAAAATGTCTCTTTTATGTTTAGTTATATCCCTTCTACATTATGAATTCAAACACTTCCAGTGCTTACTGTTCCTTTTCCAAGATGTGTAGACTTAACAATAATAAAAATAATGGTTTTGAATTTTGGCACAAGGACAGCAGTATTAGAGGGTGGGAAATAGTCAATTACATCGACTTCAGTACTTGACTGGTACTTCATTTTATTGGCCCTGAAAGGATGAAAGGTAAATTTGACCTCAGTAGAATTTGAACTCAGAACATAAAGATTCAGAAGAGATGCTACCAAGCATTTTGTCCAATATGCTAACTGCCAGCTCACAGCCTTAATAATAACAACAATAATCTTGATTCTTTTTACTATAGGCATAAGGCCTCAAATTTTGGGGGAGTTGGGACTAGTCGATTACATTGGCACCAATGGTTTTTATTTTATCAGTCCCACAAATTTGTAAAGCAAAGTTGATATCAGTGAAATTTGATCACAGAACATAATGAGCCAGAAGAAATGCTGCAAAGCATTTGTCTAACATGCTAACAAATTCTACCAAATCATCACAGTAGTAGTAGTAATAATAATAATAATAATAATGGTTTCAAATTTTAGCACAAGGCCAGCAATTAAATCAACCGCAGTGATCACCTGGTACTTATTTTATTGACCCTGAAATGATGAAAGACAAAGCCAACCGCAGCAGAATTTGAACTCGAAATGTAAAGATGGACAAAATGCCACTTAGTATTTTACCCGACTTGCTAATGATTCTGCCAGCCTGCCACCTTGATGATGATGATGATGATGATGATGATGATGATGATGATAATAATAATAATAATAATAATAATAATAATAATAATAATAATAATAATGGTTTCAAATTTTTCCACAATGGCAGCAATTTTAGTGGGGAGGATAAGTCAATTACATTGATCCCAGTGTTTCACTGGTACTTAATTTATCAACCCCCTAAAGGATGAAAGGGAAAGTCAACCTCAGTGGAATTTGAACTCAGAATGGAGCAATGGGTGAAATAACGCAAAGCATTTCATCCAGCATGCTAATGGTTCTGCCATCTTGCTGCCTTTAATAAAAGCAGGTGCTAGTACGCAGTGGAATCGAACCAAAGCCTATATTCATGACAAGCCTACTAACCAATTACACCAAGCTACCCACTCCTTAATAATAATAATAATAATAATAATAGTAATAATAGTAATAATAACAATCCTTCCTATTGTAGGCACACTATCTGAAAATTTTTAGGAAAGTAGGGGAGGGGGCTAATTGATTATATTAACCCCCAGTGCATAACTAGTACTTATTTTATAGACCTTGAAAAGATAAAAAACAAGGTTGACCTCAGTGGAATTTGAACTCAGAACTTAAGGATGGATTAAATGCTGTTGTTATTTTTTTGTTGCCCACTCTCTCTTTTTCTGCCTTTTCAGCCACTCTGGACAGATAACCTTCCAGTGGCTCTCACTGTCACACACATAACAATTGTATAATCTGTTATACACCAGTGGCCTATACCCACTTGTAGTTTTGACCTATGATACCATTCTCTTTATACACATAGCTCAGCTGGATTCAGCTCAGATATTTTTTGTCCTTTGAGAGTGATCAGTATGAGTAACTGAGCATGAGTCTGAAATGTTTTTTTTTCCTTCGTGTGACATCATAAAGAATTGCTTGTCCATTTGTAATTCCTCTCAACACATTTCTCATTACTCACATTCTTAACAACCACCAACATTGTGCTAAAAATGTAATATGTGGGTGATAAGTGACATTGACACTTAACAATGAACTAAGAGTTAATGTCAGTTGCTGTACTCATGACTGTCACCCTTCTACTAAGCTGCCTCATGAAGTGGGTACAAACTTATGAATGGGTGTATTTTCTGTATAATTTCTGCATGTCTCTATGCCTTGTCTGAAACCTCAAAAGCCAAGTTGATAGTGCTGTTTATTTATTTCTCCCCCCCCCCCCTTCTGTACAGGCAAGATGCTTGTCCAGATATCTTGCCAGATATATCTTTATATGATTCCCTGTTACCTCAGTGAAGGTCTCCCTTTCTTTCTGAGAGAAAGATAGATAAATTTATTCCTTATTTGTTCGTGAATAACTTCTTCAGATAAAGAGATGAAATTCTTATGAATGCAGCTTCTCTATGTTTACACTTCCAAGTGTACCTCTTCTATATTTAGAGATTGAATGTTGGAGGTAATTTTAGCTAAATTGCTTTTGCTTGTTCATTTATTGTTTGGTGACATTTGTGTTTGTGTGGGAATGCCAGTGTTGTTGCTTCTCAAAGCTATTCAGTAAAATATTATTACTTTTTAAGGGTTGGATTGGTGGGGTGATATGAACAGTTTTCTGTTCCTAAGATATGCATTTCTTCTTACAAAGTAGGGTTGTTTATATTTGTTTTTTGTTTCATGTTCATTGGAATATGTTTTTTTCACCTTTCTTTTTTTCATTTGGAGCCTTTTCTCAGTTGACTTGACACAATTATAAATAAAGCCAAAACAAAAGTGAAACAAAATGTTCAAAAACAGTTCATCCATTTTGTAAAAATTTACCACGTCACAAAATTTACTAGTCATATAAAATTGTGAAGCATGTAAAAGATATTCAATTTCTGAACAGGGTATTAATATCCAACGATGTCTAGTTGAGCCAAAGGGGTGTTTAATAGAATTCCTTTTTGATTTCAATAATAAAATGAAACTAAGCTTTGCATACAAGTTTACAGAGGCAAAATATCCAATCTTTGAGAATTTTTCGAAAAACATCATCTATATGGCAATAGCAAAAGTAAATACAAACAGATCCATGTAAGTAAAATACAAATGATGATGATGATGATAATAGTAATGATAATAATAATAATGATAATAATAATAATAATAACAATGATGTAGTTGAGGTGAATGATAATTTCTAAGATAGGGGCATTATTATTAGTATAGGTATTGTTTGTTTTTATGTGAAATGCTTAGTGTAGATATGCAAAATCAAAGTAAAACTTCTGAAAACTTCAAATGATTTTCATCAATATATATAGCACTTTTTGAAATACTTTACTTTATACATAAGCCTTAAAAAGAAAAATAATATTCTTGTTTGGAAGAAAGGCTCAATTTAATTTTAATCTTTGCCAATTGGTTTAATATTGCCGAAAAGAACAGTTGGTTGAATTCAGGAGCCTTTAGAATAACAAGTGATATTAAAACCCATCTTCTTTATCTACAAAGTTGAAGTGGAAAAAGAAGTGAAGAAAAATGTCTGAAGGATTCCTTTCTCAAATGGTACATGCTTAACCCTTTAGCATTTAAACCTGTCATGTCCAACCAAAATATTCTACCTGTTTTAGGCTCAAACTGGCCAGTTCTGATTTTTAACATTTACCCAGCAGTATCATTTTCAGAATTAACAGTTATCGCATCAAAACATCAAAGCTACAAGATAATGTCTGATTAATTGGAAAACAATGTTAATAAATATACATAAGTTTTGACAGAATAAAGTGAATGTAAAGGAGTTAAGATATCCATCCATCCAACCAGTCATCTTCTCCACTCATTGTTCTTGGAAGGAACATGAGGGTAGGGTCCTCGGGTATCTCATCTATGGGCTCCTGTCAGAAGTAACTAACATTGCACTTTCTACCTGGGTTCCCTTGTGTAATTGACTGAAACTATGGCTACTATCCAATTAACTCCTTCTCAATCTACTCTTAGGTATCCTGCTGGTTGGCTCAATTTGAAGAATTTGTCTTGTGATGCTTTACTGCAGCCTTTGCAACATTCTAATCGCATGTCCATAGGAACCAAAGCTGTGACCTCTCAATGTGAAGTTGTATCTCAACCAGCAGAAACTATCTGATCTCCAAGTTATGCATCCTGTCAAGTAACGTTACACTGTAGACCCTTCAAAGTAACCCCATTTCTGATACATGTATTTGTGAGCATATTATTTTGGCCATGATCTCACACATGAGGATAGGCACATAACCCACTTTAAGATATCTGAAAGTGAAATAGAATTCTGTTCCTTCATTTTGATATATTTCTTAAAAATAAACTGATAAAAACTGTTGGCAATACCAAACACCTTAATTCATAAATGATTCTGGTTCCAATGATATATATGCTTTCATGAGATGCTCATCTCTGTTACCTGTTACATACATCTTCATAAGAGGTTAGTTAATTAGTATGTGATCTTTTATACTTTGCTTTCTTTTCCTAATTTCACTAATTCCATTTAGCAGGAGCTTTTTCTTTCTCTTTAGAGTCTAAAGTTTACATGTTTATATTATATTTGTAATGAAACAGCTTGTAATTTAGTGGGTACATTGGTTAGGGTGTTGGACTCATGATCGTATGATTGTGGTTTTGATTCTTGGACCAGGCAATGCATTATGTTTATGAGCAAAATGCTTCATTTTACATTGCTTCGGACAACTCAGCCGTAGAAACGAGTACCACTAGTGGAGGCATGTCACTTAGTGCTTAGAGTGTTGGATTCACAAATGTAAGATTGTGGTCTCAATCCCTGGAGTGGGCAATCCGTTGTGTTCTTGAGCAAAACACTTCATTTTATGTTGCTCCAGTCCACTCAGCTGTAGAAATGAGTATAGCCTGGAGAGGGATGGGTTCTGTCAGGCTTTCTCATCCAAGATACTCTGCATGGCTGCAGTGCCTCAACGACCCCCCAAGGGGTGAAGGAACTTGTCATTGCTATAGCTAAAACTACATAAGAAATGTACATCTTCTTTTCTCAGCCAGAAACTATTTAAACTTCAAAATTCAGTTGAGGATTTCAATGCAATCTGGTTCTCATATCATTCTGGTGTGATACACTTAAGCATCCTGAAAAGGGATACTTGACTGAATGGCATAAAGTAGGTCACTAACACTGCAGTTTCCAGCCCACAGATATTCTGTTTCCTTCCTCTGTCCCCTCCTCCTCTTCTCCCCCGTCTCTCTCTCTCTCTCTCTCTCTCACTCTCACTCTCTCTCTCTCTCTCACTCTCACTCTCTCTCTCTCTCTCACTCTCACTCTCTCACACACACAGCTGCAAAATAGAGACATTAAACTACTTCTTTCTATATTTTACTCAGTTTCTGTTGCAAATTTTCCCGATACCAACAATGAGTTTTACTAAAGTTTTTTCCCCTCTCATATTTCTGATGTCTGTTTGGAGTGTTCTCTTCCACCAAAAGGTATTCTTTTTATTCGTCCTTTCTATCAGCACGAACTCTGCAATATTAGTTAACAACTGAACAAATCAGATGTCAAATGTCTGTGATGTTGTCTGTTGATAACTTTTCAATATTCTATTCAACCTCAGAATTTTCTTCTGTTTCACTTTATTTCCATCTGGTCTTTGCAATTCTTTTTTTTTTTTTTTTTTTTTTCCATTTTTAAACAATTCTCAGATTATTGCTTTTTATTTTTTTTTTCTCTATTTCCACCTGTTTTTTTTTTCTTTTTTCCACTTTCTGAAATCATTGTCAGTTCAGCATTAAACTTTTCTGATTTTCTTTTTATGTTTGTTTTTTAATTATTGTTATATAATGTATTTATTAGCTTCTGGTTCTGTATACTGTACTGTGGTTTAATCTCGAACAATATTTGTAAATATGTTTGATGTATGAGAATATATTTTCATTGTGTTTTTTCATGGCATGTGTGGCTGTCATTAATTTTCTGCAATATGATTTGTAGTTCTTGACCATATTTAAATCTAACAGTTGAAAGAATTCATTTATTGTTTTATTGGACTGTAGCCATGCAGTGGTAACACCTTCAAAGGTTAAAGTCAATTATATCAACCCTGGCACATTGTCTTGTACTTACTTTTGGCTTTGGAGAATGACAAGCAGTAAAGTTGACTGGGATGGAACTCAGAGCCATGTTGCTATAAAACTGACTTCTTTACTGCACTGAGTTGACAGTACACATAAAAAAGATATATGAAACAATTTTATTTAGATATAATTTGAGTGCAAATCCATAATATTTGCTTTGATTTCATAATTTAATTATTAATAGATTAGATATTTTACAATTTGACACTCATTAATCATCATCATTATTATTGAGTTGGTGTAATCAACTTGCTCCTCTCCTCAAAACTGCTGGCCTTGTCCTTAAATTAGAAAGAATTATTATTATTATTATTATTATTATTATTATTATTATTATTATGGTTCAGTAGTTTTATTTTTATAATGTGCTTTCACTTCACTACCGAGCGCAGCTCTGTGCGCCTTGGGTATGTGCTGTGGTTTGCTGTGGTGCTCTTATGGTTACTGTATTGAAAGTGTTTTGCGTAGGATGTGTGAAGTGCCCAGTAGTGCAATTTTCTGTATGTTATATATATTTGTAAGTCCTGGTGTTTTTGTTATGTATTTGTCTGAATATTTTTTTATTATTCCTAAGGCACCTACTATGATAGGAATTGTTTCTGTTTTTAGATTCCACATTCGAGTTACCTCTATTTCCAGGTCTTTGTATTTTGAAAGTTTTTCCATTTCTTTTAGAGAAACGTTGTCATCTGCTGGTATTGATACATCAATTAGAAAGCATTTTTTTCTTCAAGATCTTTGACAACTATATCTGGTCTATTTGCCTTAATTTCTCTATCTGTGTGTTTTGGCATATCCCAGAGTATGGTTGCTTTCTCGTTTTCTGTGACCTTTTCTGGCGTGTGTTTATTATTATTATTATTATTATTATTATTATTATTATTATTATTATTATAGTAGAAAGGATTATTACTATTATTATTATTATTATTATTATTATTGTAGTATATGCTAATTTATTTAGCAAGATATGAATTCTGGTGACAAAAATCTCAAATCTCCAGAATCTTCCCTAGCATTCTTGTAGTATATAAGCTGATACTTTTTCTGCAGGTTGACAATGAGTTTCAATTCCAATTTCTTTCAGTCTTTTAGGTAGCATTTTTTTTTTTGTGTACCTATTGCTTCTGGAATAATTGTTGTCTTAGTCTTCCACAGTCTCCTCAGCTTTCTGGCTAGATCCTGATATTTGTCAACCTTTTTTTCAATTTCTTTGGTATCAACTTTGCTACAAAAGCAAATTGCAAAATCTATGATCTTACACTGTTTTTTTTTTTTTTTTGGCCTCTATAATCATATCTGGCCTTCTTGCTTAAGTAGTATGGCTAGTCTTTTATGGGGAAGTCCCACAGAATCCGATAACTTTTCACATTATATAACAGCCTGCAGTTTGTGTTCATATAATCTTTTCTGTTATTTTAAAGCCACACACTCGGCTAACGTCCCACTCTTTTGTCTACACAATTATGCTTGGACCTGTACTCCTTCTGTGTTAGTATACTGCACTCACTCAAAAGGTGATTGATATTTTCATTTCCTTTCCTGCAGATTCTACATTTGCTTTCTGACTGGGTTTTGTCAATCATTGCCTTTATGAGATTTGCTCTAATGGCCAAATCCCGAGCAGCTATAATTAGTGTTTTGGTCTCTCATTTCAAGTTCCTGTCTGTGAGCCAGATGCAGTGTTCTTTACTTCCAACATTTGTGATTTGTTGCATGATATTATTATTATTATTATTATTATTATTATTATTATTATTATTATTATTAAGGTTGTGAGTTGGTTGAATCGTTAGCACACTGGATGAAATGCTTAGTGGTATTTCACCTGTCGCCATGTTCTGAGCTCAAATTCCACCTTTCATACTTTCAGGATCGATAAATTGAGTACCCGTAAAACACTGAGGTCGATATAATTGACTAAACCCCTCCTGCCAAATTTCAGGCCTTGTGCCTTATAACAGAAAAGAATATTATCATTCAGTAGCTTTATCTTTATGACGTGCTTTCACTGCACTATCCAGCGCAGCTCTGTGTGCCTTGTGTATGTGCAGTGGTTTGTTGTGGTGCTCTTATTTGTACTGTATTGGATGTGTGTGGTGCCTAGTAGTGTTATTTTCTGTATGTTATATATACTTGTTAGTCCTGGTGTTTTTGTTAAGTATTTGTCTGAATATTTCTTTTATCATACCTAATGTGCCTACTATTATAGGAATTGTTTCTGTTTTTAGGCATCACATTTGAGTTACCTCTATTTCTTTGTATTTTGAAAGTTTCTTTGTTTCATTTAGAGAAGCATTATCATCTGTTTGGTATTGATACGTCGATTAGTAGGCATTTTTCTACTTGATGATTTTTGATTATTTTTATTATTATTATTATTATTAAAGTGGCAAGCTAGCAGAATTGTTTGCATGCTGGGTAAAATGCTTAGTGACATTTTGTCCATCTTTACCTTCGGAATTCAAATTCTGCTGAGGTCAACTTTTGGGGTTGATACAATAAGTGACCAGTTGAGCACTCATCAATTGGTGGCCTTGTGCCGGAATTTGAAACCACTACTACTACTACTACTACTACTACTACTGCTACTACTACTACTACTACTAGGCAGTGAGCTAATAGAATCATTAGCCTGCAAACCAAATGCATTTTTTTGGCATTTTATGTTCTAAGCTCAGATCTCACCGAGGTTAACTTTGTCTTTCATTCTCTTGGTCTTGATAAAATAAAGTACCAGTCATGTACCTGTGCTGTCGTAATTGACTTGCTCCTAGTCTTAAAATCCCTAGCCTTATGCCAAGATTAGAAAGAATTATTGTTGTTATTTTTATTATTATGAAGATAGCAGGCTGGCAGAATTGTTAGCATGCTGGGCACATTGCTTAGTGGCAATTTGTCTGTCTCTATGTTCTAACTCTGCAGAGTTAGACTTTGCCTTTCATCTTTACGGCATTGAGCTGATAAAATAATTTCCTGGCAAGTCTGGAAGTCAATGTAATTTCACCCAAAATTCCAAGCCTTATGCCTATTGTAGACAGGATTATTATTATTTTTTTAATCATCATCACCATTATTATTATTATTACTATTGTGTAATATTTTCGTTTTTGGTTTTTGTTTTAGAAAGGTACATCTAAAATATAATAAATGCAGGCATTGATGTGTGATTCCGAACTTCACTTCACACATATGCACCCTCTTTTCAGTCAGGGTACACATAATGTTGTGGCTTATTGTTTCTTCTTAGCTTTCATATTTTCCTAAGTCACATTTTATACTCTCCTTCACTATATGTCTTCATTGTATCTGGTATACTCTTTATCCTGTTCTGCTTGGCTTACTCTTTTTGGGTATTATCCATGTAAAGTATTTTCATGTCAACGTCTTTGTATGGCATTTTAAAATCCCATTTTAGTTTAACATTTAAATCATCAATTGTTTCTGTCGCTTCTGCATCTTTTCTGCAGCTGTACAGATATATATTTACTCAACCTCACTTCTATATTTGTTAACTTCTCTGTCTTTGAAAATAGTTTTTTTTAATAATTTTTTTATCTGTTGTATATACTAGTTTGAGATCCTCAGCCATGCTGCTTTATCCTTTATTAGATACTTTTGTTGTTCTACAGTAGATACTTGCCTATATTTTTCTAGTTTCAGAAGAGCCTTTCCTCCCTGTGATCCTGCTAAGTGTATACTTCTCATGTGGCATTTGGATAGTGTGTTCCAATGCTAACTTTATTTTCTTTGCTAATTTACATAGCTTCCAGTTGAGCATTTTATAACTTATTACTGGAATAGCTTGAGTATTGATACGTAGTGCATTCCACTGTATTTTAAGAATCAATTTTTTTGCATTTACACTGTTCCTCTCTAAAGTTTCATTTATTTTTATTTTACTGTAAGGCATTAATTTTGAATTAAATCCTTATCTTATGTAAACTGTTTAGTTATCTTGTATTCAAGGTTACTTTCATATGTTTTTCCATTAATGTTATTTTTATCATACAGGACTTCAGAAATACATCATAATTTTCCTTATATTAAAAATACACTAAATACATCTGGGAATATGTATAAAAATGCTAGACAGTAACATAAGTTGTGTAAGAATACCTTAATAGTAACAGATGTTAGTAATGCTATTTTCTGAAATGTACCTGTGTGTATATTTAAGTTAAATATCAATGTTTTTACAGTAATGTATAATGCTTATATTAGTGAGTACTGTTTTTGTTTTTAGATGAGTATTTTTTCTGCATGTCTTTTTCATCATTCCTAAGGCATCTGTTATGATAAAAGCAGTTTATTCTGGCTTTGTCTATTTTCAAATCTTTATATTAGTTTAATCCCTGTATCTGTTGTAGGGAACCATGTGTCTATTGGTGCTAATACCTCAATAAGATGGCATTTCCTTTCATATGGTTCTTAATAACACTAGCAAGTGAATTATTTTCCATCTTCATGTGTGTGTGTGTGTGTGTGTGTGTGTAGATTAGTGTGTTCAAATGTGTACTTTTTTTGCCATTCTAAGACATCTTTTCAGGTAGATATTTAAATCACATCTTTTCTTTAATATATTATAATGTTGGCATAATTTCCATTGTATGAAAGCTCTGACTTTGTCATACCTGTAGATTTATTGTCTTTTGGCTGACAAAGACAGTGTGGTTGGTTGTTTCTTCCCAACCTCCACATATTCAGCAGTTAATGAATTCTACTTCCTTATATGCTCTGGTAGTTTTTGCTGGAAAACTTTTTATCTTGTGTCTCAACTTTGAGTCCTGTTTATTATGGCCCAATGCTGTGATTTTTCTGTTTACTTGTACCCTGTTCATGTTTTTTTTGACGGGGTTTTAGTGCTCTAGAAATAATTTTTTGACATACTAGTTATTTTATTTATTTATGCTTTTGCTTTTTCACAATGCTTGTTGTTTCTCTTTTCTCAACTGTTACCATTTTATCATCTCTTTTATATTTGTGGGCTTCCTTGTAGAATAAAATCAGGTTTTTTTTCTTCATTCACATAATGTAGCTATTCGTTTTAGTTTTTCAATTGTTTTTGTTTTCCATTTTGCTTCTGCTTTGTTTCTAATCCTTCAGTTGATTTTATAATTGAATAAAATCCAAACTTCTCTGTGTTCATGGTAGATACAATCTTTCTGTGTTGGATTTTGAATGATGTATTCTAAAATGTACTTTTGTTTTTTTTTCCATCTCATCTTACTAATACATTTATTACGTAAAGTACTATATTATATTATATAACTTATTACTGGAATAAAGTATTGAGGCATATTACTTAATTTTTTGCTTAGCTCTGTTTTAATGCAACTGTAATATTCCTTCCTAACCATTTCTTTCATCAGCATCTATAGTATTCTATCTAGTTAATTCCCAAATATTTGTAAGTCTGTATATATTGTAATCTTTTCATCTTTGTTTTTTTTTTATCTCGTATGATATTAGTTATTTTTAATTAATTGTTCTTTCTTTAATAGCATATTCTCTAGCAAATTTGTTTATTATCTATGCAGTGTTTCTAGTTGTTTATATCATCTGCATCATAGAATGTGAGCTCTTCTGTGCAGCAAATGATTGATTGTCCTCCCTTAACATTTACATTTGTCCAGTCCATGTTGACTAACAGCATTGAGTCCAAACATGAAAGAAATGGGATTAATTTTAATACCTCTCTCTTTTTGGCTGTATCTGCAGAATTGTTTGGCTGTTACTCCTGGCATTATTGGTACTACCCTACTCTTGCTTAGTGTTTCCAGGATCCATGTGTGGAGAAAAATATTAAAAACTTCTGTGGTTGCCAATCCATACCATGTTTAGATATTTTCTCTTCCTCTATAGTCTAAGCTTATGCCTCTTGTTGATGAGCAATTAATCTTTACATCTAGATAAGTCCTTGCTGCATCCTTTCTGATTTTTGGATACAGATTGTATTTCTTAAATGTTTAATTATCATCCAAGACATCATTGCAGTGAAAGCTAAGCTGTAACTTTTTCTATATGTTTATTTATTTTCCTTACTGCTTCTACGGTTAAGGCTTTGTTGACTGTAGGAAGGTAGGTTTAGGGGTTGTAGTTTTTAGATTTTGCTATTCCATTATTAGTCTTCTTGTTTAACTTGGTTTCCTCCTCTGTAAGCCAATTATATTTTTACTCTAGCTCTGTCAGTATCATCATCATCATCATCATCATATATCCATTGTCCATGCTGGCACTGGTTGGATGGTATGACCAGAGCTGGTAAGCTGAGGGGCTGCACAAGGATCCAGTCTGATTTCACATGGTCTCTACAGCTAGATGCCCTTCCTAATGCCAGCCATTCCAAGAGTATAATGGGTGCTTTTATATGCTGCCAGCACAGGTGCCAATTGAATGACACCAGTATTTGCCACAACAATGATTTCACTTGGCTTGATAGGTCTTTTTTCAAGCACGACATATTGCCAAAGCTCTCTGTCATTTGTCATTGCCTCCATGCTTTTAATGTGCCACTGGCACAAGTGCTAGTTACACAACACCAGCATCAGCCACATTGCTTCTGGGAGGCCCAACGCTCAAAAGGTGCATTTTACGTGTCACTAGATTGGGTGCCAGTTATGTGACACTTGCATTGGCCAGTATCTTGCTAAATATACTGCTTTCACTTTGTTTCTGTTTAATACTTTAACCTGAAATTTGAGATCATCTCATTTCCTGGTACCTAAAGTGTTGACTTTTTCAAAATGGAACCCATTATGTATGCTTTTGTTTAATATCTTTACATTGCCATTATGTGGAGTTATGTTGTTGAACAATTGCTCTTGTGTGTAGGACAGATATGGCTGTCAGCTAGTCCACTATTAAACTTGTTCCTCAGAATTCTGTGAGTAAGAAGGAAGTTTTATTTTTATGTAGTACCATATGGTAAAAAAGGCAGCATTGTGAGGAACATTGCAAAGTCTAAGTACATTCTTCTCTATTTGGCTTGCCTTCATCAATACATTTTTTGTTCTTGGTTCCTATTTCTAGTGTCCTAAGCTATTGCACCTTCAACGTACTCTATATATATGTGGGTTTTTTTGCAACAATATCATCTCAATCTATCTGTCTGTCTTTCTATCTCTCTCTCTCTCTCTCTCTCACACACACACACACATACAATATTCAGATTTTCTTCCACTTAATTGTATTAGAATGTTGGTGTTAATAACATTTGTCTTTCCCTCCTTATTTATGCTTTCCACATAATTCTTGGTTGTTAATTTACAAGACATTCATACATTCTGTTATATTTCTTTATATTTCTATATTCATAGTTCTACTCTATTCCCCGCTCTTATCAAATGTGTTGCACTTTAAATATTTTAGGGTGCACATTCTACACAATAGGTATTTATTTTTGTTTCTCTACATTTTAAGTTAAAAATCTTCTCTTTGATTTTTATCTCTCTAGAGCTGATACAATAAGTACTAGTCATGCAGAGGATTGATTCAATTGACTGTACTTCTCTTTTCAAACTTGTGTAAGGAATCATTATTTTATTGTTATTCTCTAAGGATGCCAAGTTTGTAACCTAGTTTTTATTCCCAGTTGAAATCATTTTGCTTTGGTTATATTATTAATGCCTTTGGGTAAAGGAAAAAGGACATCAAATCTCATTTCCCTCCATAAGAAAGCAAGCAAAAACAAAAAAAAAAGCAGATATAAAAAAAAAACATGTCTTTTTTTTCTTCTAGATTTTCTTTCTTAAGTTGTTCCAAATTGAATCGATACATTTTGATGCTAAAGCTGATAATTCTAGCAAGACAGGTTTTCTACTTGTGCATATAGGAAACAGAAAAATATTAACGTATTATGTCTGTATTTTTAAATGTATGTGTGTGTACTGAATTGCAGAAAATATTATTAATATAACTTATTCTGGCTTATATGAGTTTTCATTCCTTAAAATAACTTCATACGAAAGTGTTAATTCATATTATACTGTAAATATTG
Source organism: Octopus bimaculoides (assembly GCF_046866305.1). Lineage (NCBI taxonomy): Eukaryota > Metazoa > Mollusca > Cephalopoda > Octopoda > Octopodidae > Octopus > Octopus bimaculoides. The sequence continues at coordinate 66,371,968 of NC_142931.1, read as the reverse complement.
TGCGGAAAAAACTTGAGATTGAAATTTCAAATAATCATTTACCAACAATATAGTTTAATTAACTTTGAAATATTACATTGGCAAACACTATTTGCTGAAAGTTGTTATAGAACAGAAGGTGGTATACCAATTATATCAGTCATAAAAATATCAGATAATCATATAATCATATATGGTTTCTTTATTAAACATAATAAGCCAAGATAATTATAAGCAAGTAATATGATACCATTGTGAATCTAAGATCAGATTAAATGAATCCTCTCATATATTGGATAACAGCAATGAAAAGAACTTTTCTTGGAATGACTTTTATTACAAATAGTTCTTCTTAAATTATATGGTCTTCATAGTCACATATAATTCCTATAAACCTGATTTATAATTACTTTGGTCACCATTCAAAGGCAATAATCATGGGACTAACAACCTATTTCCTGAAATAGTTGTTATGTTGCTTACTTAATTGTGTTTGCCTGACTGATTTGTAGATGTTATATCACTTGTAAACAAATCAAATCATTTACAACAACCAAGAAAGAAGTAAAAAAAAGAAATGGAAATGACAAAAAATAGAATTTCTAATTATATCAAGGAAACTCTAAAATATCTGATAGGAAAAGGCCAGTAAGAAACTATGTAAATAGTTTTATTTTCTTGAATACCTAAATACATCATTGTTTATTTATCCATTTAATCATTGTATTTTCTTTTTAGGGTGAAAGCAGAAAATTAATGCTTCGAAAATAGTTTATAGTAATTTCTACTTGTATTTAATATCGTGTGAAATTTTAGTTTGTGGTTATAATCAGCTCTGTTATATGTCAATATGCATTTAAACATTGAAATATTAAGATATTAATATGTTATTTAGCAAAGTAATATCACATTATTTATTTGACCAATATCATAGAAGTCTTCAGAAAATTTGTTTATATCATCATTATTATTAAACAAAAGCTTTTACTGTTTAGTGAACAGAGATCTTATGCTAAGGTTTGGTGACAATTCTTACAACTCAAGAACTTTTGTTAAGATTTTTGCAGAATACTGGATGCTACTTTTCTGCAAGTCAGTAATGTGCCTCACTTCCAATATCGTTTGATGTCTTAGATAGTAGTTTGGGTGTTGTGCCATAATTACTGCAGAAACAATATTCACTCTTGTGTTTCATAATTTTTCCATCACTAGATCATAATATTTCTAAATTTTATCAGTTTTCATCCATCTTCTAGGGAGTGAGACCCTCTTTAGACTTGATTGGAAGCCCAAAGTGTTGGTGACCCAGTAAAAATATCAATGGTTATGTCACCTTATTATTTATTAGTTTATTATTTAGCTTCACTCTTACCAACCACACTAGACAAAATGTTTATTGGCATTTCTTTTGGCTTTTTATCCTGAGTTCAAATTTAGCCAAAATGTGCCTTCTTTTCAAGGTTGATAAAATAAGTACCAATTGAGCACTGCGGTTGATGTAAATGATTAGCCCCACCCTAAAAAACTCCAGGCTTTGTATCTATTATAAAAAAATTATTATTATTATTCATTATTATTATTATTATTATTATTATTATTATTATTATTATTATTATTATTATTATTATTATTATTATTATTATTATTTATCCATTGCACAGTATTGTAATTACTAAAACATTTTTTTTTACTCCAAATTAACTATCAAACCTTTTGAAAAATGTACTTCTTACTGAAAATAAGCTGTTTCAAGGAAGAAAATGATTTTTATCTGTTCTCTTATCTTGTCTATTATTGAAGTATATTCTTGTCTAAATAATCCAGGTAGTTTTCAGCTTAACTTTGATAGTAACAGAAAGCAGTTCAGGAGCACATTGTTTGAGTATATGTACATTGTAAGAAACAATGATTTTTGTTTTTGGATTGATCTAAGAAATGCTTGAATCTGGTAGTTATGTACATGTGATGGTGTGATGGTTGAGTAAGGAATGGCGTTTTAAATGTGCAGTATGTAGTTGGGATTGGGAGTGAAATGTGGCTTTATCTACATGAGTATTACTTATATAGCAATCTTAGATGGGGATTTGCGAGCAGGACAATTAACTTATAGGGATTATCTTGACAAGAGACATGAACATGGAACATGCAATGTGGAATATCAGGAAGCTGGTTTGTCATTCATCGTTTAACATCCACTTTCCATGCTGGCATGGGTTGGATGGTTTGACTGAGGACTGGCAAGCCAAGTTGGCTGCACCAGGCTCCAATCTTATCTGGCAGAGTTTCTACAGCTGGATGCACTTCCTAATGCCAACTACTCCAAGAATGTAATGGGTGCTTTCACGTGCCACTGGAATGAGGGCCAGTCAGGTGGTACTGGCAACGGCCACACTCAAATGGTGTTTTTTACGTGCCACCTGCACAGGAGCCAGTCCAGTAGCACTGGCAACAACCTCGCTTGAATGTTGTTCAGGTAATTCATTAAAGAGCTCTTTGCTTTTATGCTAGTCAGGATATTATTGTGTGGAGTAAATATTTCACAGTTTTTGTTATAGTTATTGGCTGCAGTGTTGTGAACAACCTATGTGAGATTTGTGCATTTGAGGTTTTTGTTGGGTAAGGGATGTGGAAGTACACACCTACAAGGATAGCATTTGATACTTTTTTTTAGCTGTCTTAAATGAGTCAGAGACATTTGTAAGTATTTTCACCTCAGAAGTGGCAGAACTTTGACCAGCTATCTGACCAATTTATAACTAATGAAGCTTTAATAGTTAGCAAATATTTTTAGTGACTTAATATTATTTATAAATATTTAATTTAAAAATGAAAACTGAATTGAAATGCCATTTTTATGGCATGTTTAGATTAGTTTAGAAATAATTTGTAATTTTGCTGTTGGATTGATCAAGTTTTCTCTCTGTTACTAGAAATCAATATCTTCTTTACTATGTTACATTTTGACTATAATGACAAATTATGAGTTTAAATTGTATTTTTTTTTCTGTTTGCAACTTTTCCATAAAATTGATATAAAATGTAATATAATACTAAAAAAAATCTATAAATTTGTGTCATTATTTTAAAGCCCATGTCATCATTTCAATAATTGGTCTCTTTAATGGGATTATTTCTGCAAAAAATCTTTTATTATTTTTCCTTGAGATAAACAAACACCAAGCCAATCGCAAAAGAAATGAAATATTGGATTCTAAATTGCAATTAAAGAATGATTTTTATTTGAGAAGCCTGTCTTTTAATAGGCTTCCCTTGATTCATGGTCTTAAAAAATGCAACATGAAAATAACTGCTCTTTGCAATACACAATATTTTATCTCCACTTTTCAGAAAGAATTATGCAATCACCTTAAGAATAGAGAAGTTCAAAGATTAATAGGCTATTTTAAAATCACCTCATAGAATAACTAACATTCATATTTCAAAGTTTGTCTCAAGAAAATAGTTTGATGTTCAGTTATATGCTAATAATAACTCACTAAACAGTGAACCTGCAGCATGACTCATAGAAGTCTTATACATAGAGTTATATAACAATAAGTGTATATAATGTTGTTTAACCCAGGTTAGCACTGATTGAATAGACTTATAATCTAAAAATTTTCCAGTTATGTCTATCCTGTTTTGAGTTTTAAACCGTAAGGTATTATTTGAGGTAGGTTTGGTTGCTATTTCATGCCAGTTGAGTGACCAGATAGAAGTTCTGTTATTAGCTTGTTTTCTTACAGTGTACTTGTTTGTATCATGTATTTCTTTGCGTGTATGTGTGTTTGTGCATGTGCATGTGTGCATGCATACATGTGTGCACGCATACATGTGTGTTATTAATACCGTATTGTTGAAGACTGATTTAGGCATTTTCTTTAATCCACATTTCTGATAAAAAGGCTTAAATTCTCCGAATCCTTCAACCGGGACTTTTGTTTTTGTGATCTTTAATTGAAAGAGGTTAATATGGAAATCCCATTGTCGCAAATCTTTATTCCTTGATGTCAGATGTGAAATTTACAAGCCCTGCTTACTTGAAGTAGCTTATCATGGTAGCACTAGCAAGAGATATAAAATCTTTGCCAAATATGTGATCAAATGAACTCTGTCAGGTCTATACAAAGTCACAATTTAGTTTTTTGTGCCCTCATTTTTTTTAAGGCAATGCCTGGCCAATTTTGTTTTGTTAAAAAGTGCTAAAAAGGACAGTATAAAAATTAGCAATCAAAAGTATCCTGTATCAAATACTTTTTTATGAACTCTCTGCACCTGTATCATATAACAATACATGTTAGTGAAATACATTTAAAGTACTTCTTTTAGCTGTGAAAATATGAACATCTGAATCTTAGAGACATTTATCTTCATAAATGTTTTAACATTCAACTTTCCATGACTGCATGGGTTTGACTGAATTTGTTGAGGCAAGTTTTTTATGACTGGATGCCTTTCCTGTAGTCGACGCTTGTTTCTTAGCAACATATTACTTCCTTATGACTGGACATGGTTTCATGGATGATTGGAAAAGAGGTACACCACTTTTAAGACAGTGATACTTGTTTACAACTACAGGTACCAAACTGCTTTATCCAGAATCCAAAATTACCAGAAATTTGGCTATTTTTGAAACTAGTTAGCTTTGAATTTTGCAGGCTGAAGTAGTTCACCATGTGGCCACTTTGTTTTGGTTTCTGTGGTGTCTGCATCACACAATGCCAGTTTTTAAGTGGATCACTAAAGATCAAACATACTCTGCTTCAAAAGTGTATTATTTTATACCTGTATCTCTAAAATAAAATTATGTTCTTTAATTTTCTTTGTTATATTTTTCATCCTATATATATGTATGTGGTACAGTATTCTGTATTTTAAAAGTTTTAAGAATTTTAAGTGGCTTACTAAAGATCAAACAGACCCTGCTTTAGAAATGTATTAATTTGTATATGTCATACAATTTTATTCTTTACTTTTCGTTGCTTATTTTATATTTTTGGTATATATTTAATCTGTGTCCAGAAATCTGGGCCATCTCCATTTCCAAGGTTGCTGGATAAGAGGTTCGGTACTTCTTAACCACATAGCCATTCTTGTGCCCTAGAACTGATATTAATAACTGAAATTTGTCCATTACCAAAACTTCTGCATCGACCTCATCTGTCACATCTCAGCTCTGTGTGTTTTTAGCAGACCTCAGTCTGTTGCAAGCATTCAAACCAGGTTCCCACTTTGCAAATAACTTGACATCTTGATGCATTGCTTCATGTAGCAGCAATATATAACATGTGGGTTCTTCCTTTTCCAGTGCAAGTGTTGCAAGTATTACAAAACTCTTCCTTATCTGAGTGCTGAAACAAAAATAAATAGATGATACAGCTTTTGTTGAATGTTTCTACTTCTTGTAATTCTATCTGCCTCAATTTTGTTTATTAATTAACTCCAGACCTAATATTGTTTGGGCTTTTTACTTGATATCAAGTCAATATGCACAGCCACCATTGAACATGTTTTCTGTCCATTTGTTGAGATGTCCAAGCTCTGCTGTTGCAAAATAGCCTGTGATATCAGTGTTTACTGATATTCAACAATGTAATCATTCTGTATATGTACATACATATGAATTGCATGTAAACACACACATACACATAGATGCATTTTAATATTACTTTAAAATTTTGAAAGCCCCAATATCTCATCTCCTTGTACTTAATCTGTTTTTCTTGTTGTTACTTTCTTAATTTTGAACATCTTTATTTGGCCTATACTTTTCTGTCATTTACTTCATGTTTTGGTGGATGATATGCTTTATCTAATGCAATTAAATTTCATTGTATTGGAGGCACTTCATATAGATATAGAAGCACAATTTTGTGATGTAAACTCTTAGCTTTAAACAGTTGCATTAGATGAATACGTACTTATTTCAGCCAACTTGTATCATGATTGAAAGTTTTTTCTCTTTATATTAATATACATAAATTCACATAATGAATTAGTCTATACTTCTAACTTTGTATGACATGATAATTTCTGTTCACTATGGTAATTCATTTCAGAGAGTAAAATTCCAACTGAGAGCATGTTATAACACTGGATTCTAATTTTAATAATATTTATCTATTTGTATAATGTCTGTCTTTGCTACTTACTTTTAGAATATCTTTTTAATCTTTTCTGAGACATATTTTCACAAAATTATTAAAACACTATATTTATTTATTTACATTTTAAATAGTTAATTGTTTGTTTTACACTTTATAGATAAACTAACATTAAGTTTGTCTAAGTTTGATGAGAGATGAAAACACTTGGAACTAAGCATTATAAAGAATTGAGATATTTTCCTTTAATTTACTTGCATGTAAGCCAGAGCTTGCAATTTTAAAAATCAAAGCCATATAATGGAAGTAGTGTATATATCTGGTATGTACCCTGTTTTCAGCTGACTCTCATAACAATGAAAGATTAAAATCCTTTAAAATTGTTTTAATGATGTGTCATATTGAATGTAAACAAAATGATATAGCATTGACATAACCATGAGCAGAATTTGTTACATGTAGAGAAAATGTGTTAGTCTTTCTCATCAAAACAAGCTAGCCTACCAGATGTGCTCCTTTTAATTTGTACCTTACTTGAGGTTTGTCACTTCATTTGAAACAGAACCAGTGGAACTGAGAAAAATTTAGATTTTTATGAAAATCAGTTTTGGTGTTTTCTAAAATTTTTTAATGAATATTTCCAACATGGCAAAAACAAAGCCTGCAAAAAAGAATGTTACAGTAGAATCAAAGGTAACTATTGTTTCTGTTATGTAGAGAAAATGGCATTAACGATATATATATTTCTAATTGAGAAACTGACATCAAACTTCAGTGGTCTTTGTGCAGAGTAAGATTTGTTCGACTCTGCAATTTGAAACAGTTTAGGAGGTGGGAGAAAAAACCCTCATCTTAACCCTTTTGTTACTATATTTCTGTTTAAATATGTTGCCATTGTTTCAATTGATTTGGAAAATAATGAAGAATTTAGTGAAATAATTGTCACTGCTAATCTAACATTTGGATAATATTTTAACATTGAAATTTGGTGGACAGTTCTAATTTAGATCATTTCAAAACAAAGTTTGTATCACAGAACCATAGCTGGTCTCAGCTGGGTTGGCATCAAAAGAGTTAAAATTGCATCAGTGACCAAAAGTATATGCAGGAGTGGCTGTGTGGTAAGTAGCTTGCTTACCAACCACATGGTTCCGGGTTCAGTCCCACTGCGTGGCACCTTGGGCAAGTGTCTTCTACTATAGCCTCGGGCCAACCAAAGCCTTGTGAGTGGATTTGGTAGACGGAAACTGAAAGAAGCCTGTCGTATACTCACCTGGTGGTGTGTTTACGTCCCCATAACTTAGCGGTTTGGCAAAAGAGACCAATAGAATAAGTACTAGACCTACAAAGAATAAGTCCTGGGGTCGATTTGCTTGACTAAAAGGCAGTGCTCCAGCATGTCCGCAGTCAAATGACTGAAACAAGTAAAAGAGTAAAAGAGTAAAGAGCAGGTTAAATAATGCTCATGCATCACATATGAAAGAGTTGGAAATCAATTAGGTAGCAATACAGTTAGTGCAATATTTATTTGTGAAAAATCTAAGTCAATTTATGAGTAGCTTGAGAAAAATGTTCTTAGTTTCAGCACTGGTAGTGAGGTAAGATTCAGAAAGGTCAGATTGGAGCAGAAAAATATTATACTGAATTTTGTGGACTTCTGTATGGTAATTTCTGTTCTCAGCATTTTTATATTTCTCAGCATGTTTATTAACTCCAGACTTAATATTCTTTTCTATACCAGGCACAAGGCCTGAAATTTTGGTGGAGGGGGCCAGTCTATTTAGATCAACTCCAGTACACAACTGGTACTTAATTTATTGACCCCAGAAAGATGAAAGGCAAAGTTGACCTTGGTGGAATTTGAATTCAGAACGTAAAGACAGACGAACTACCACTAAGTATTTTGCCTGGTGTTCTAACATTTCTGCCAGTTCACCGCCTTACTCCAGACTTAATATTATTTGGACATTTTTCATAATGTCATATCATCATGGAAAGCCACCATTAGACATGTTTTGTTTCCATTTGTTGAGATGTTCATGCTCATTTTGGAAGTTTGAAATACCCCATATTTCATCTCCTGGTCTTTCTTGGGGATAAGATTGTCTTATAGAATCTACATGGCACAGGAGGAGATCAGACATCTGTCATAAACTGATGAAGTATAGGCTAAGCTTACTTTTCTACATCAGTGGTTCTGGGAACTTGAAGGTGACAACCTTAAGGCATTCAAGGACATCAAGGACAGACTTAATTTTTGGTAAGCTTCTAATTCAGAGGCCTAGGTTACTATGGTATTATTTACTACTTGGTTCACCAATCTACTTACCTCCACTGTATGTGATTACCTCAAGAAGGGTCTTCCACTGAACCTTGGTCCAGAACATTCAGGGATGTAATTGATGTTAGGAAGGGTTTCCAGCCATAGAAACAATGTCATAATCAAGACATTGGAGTAGGATGTGACCTTCCAACCTACTGGATTCTGTTAGACTGCCCGGAATATACCAGCATGAGAGGTGGAGGTGATTTCGAAGGGCGGTGATGATGTATATGAAATATATATATATATGTATATATATATATATATATATATATATATATATATATATATATATATATATATATATATATATACATATATATATATATATACGTATATATATATATATATATATATATATATATATATATACATATATATATATATATATATATATATATATATATATATATATATATATATATACGTATATATATATATATATATATATATATATATATATATATATATATATATATATATATATATATATATATATATATATATATATATACGTATATATATATATATATATATATATATATATACGTATATATATATATATATATATATATATATATATATATATATATATATATATATATATATATATATATATATATATATATATATCTGTGTATGTATATATACACACACACAAAGTTGACTTTAAATTTTAAGCCGGTGCTTTGTGTATATCCTATTTAAAAACATTTTGATTGAATCAGGACAGTAACTGAATTATACTGAAGATCCATTTTATATTTTACATATTGATATTTTATAGTTTTACACTATATCATTATACAGGCATATATTTTTTTAATATTGAATTTTAGTGTTTTATCTTTCCACATGTAGATATATTTTGATATGGTTTTATTTGTTTCTCTTTAATACTGTGATGTTCTTTCATGTCTCTACTTTCTTACTCATAAAGTAACTTGTTCAGAATTATTGTATTAGATAAATTTTATTTGTTTCAATTTTTGGTTTTCAATGTACCATTGTTGAGTATGCATTTTTATCTGAAGTGTATCCTTGTGTATTACATAGATTTTTCTGTAAGCATAGAAAACTTTGAGAAAGATTGAGATGGTTATACTCACATTGGTTTAAAAGGGTTTTTCACATCAGAATAAAGTATTTTTTGTTATTTTGGACGCATATAACTCTAATCAGTGAGGGTTCAATATTTTCAGAAATTCTATACCTTACTTGTTCAAAGCAGTAACATTCTAAACAAGCAATTTTTGCACTAGTGAAAAATTTTATTTACTTTTATAACTTTTTAGTCATAGGTTTTAATCTATACTAAAATTTTCAGATTTATCCATAAAATACTGTCAGTATGATTATTAAGCATATTCACATTAGTGACTCTGCCTATTATGACTGCATAGACATACAAGCACACATATGCTTGAAAATACTCATATATACATAATACAGCCTTTTGTATATGCAAAATCTCAGTGACATAGATGATTATCCTGTATAAAACACATAAATATGTATGCATTTGCCATTTATAAGTGTATGGTATGATAGTTGCATACTTAAAAGGTGTAACAAGAAAAAAAGAAGCATGATACATTCCTGGTATTGTCAATGCTGCTTGGTATCACCGGAAAAAGAGACAATGTCAAAACGTGTTGAAGTTGTTGACAGCTGATGAAGGGAATGCCACTCAGTGCAATCTGTATATAAAATGTTTCTTTATTTCAATGAATTCACTTTTATTTAATCAGCTTTACTTATTTTACCTTAGTAATTTGTTATGTTTGTATTTATTTTATTGAATTTCATTGAAGCTCAAGTCTGTAAATATGAAAATAACTTAGTTACAAAAATTACATCAACTAGGAGTACTTTTCAAAGTTACATGTTTACAAAAGAAAAACGTTTTACACCTGAGTTCTTCTATCTGTGCAAGCTATATGGTTAATTTTTCTACTCTGTATACACTCTGTCACTTACACTACACTCACACAGACACATGTTTATGTATGTGTGCATGTGTGTGTGTATACATATACATATATATATATATATATATATATAGAGAGAGAGAGAGACTGATAGGGACAAATTGATATATCTATAGATAAATATACACATATTAATATAAGCTTTCCTAGCTACAAAGACAAAAAATATTCTTTAATGATAAGGTATGAAATATTTTGTGGTATGTGAGAAAAAAATAATAATTTTATCTCATCTATTCATTTATCTATTTTTTTTTTAAATTGGCAAAGGAAAAGTATTGTTAGTTCTGCAAGTATTTGTCCTTAAATTTCATTCATTATATATCTCCATTGACAAGCTTAACTAGTACTTCATTACATCTTTCTTGACATTTTTAGCAATTATATTAGTTTCAGTTTTGGAGAAGAAAATAAGTGGTTTATACATATATGGTTTTATTTCAGTTTTTATTGTTCAATTGTTGTAGTAGTGAAAAATATGACAATAAAATCCCTACATTTTAATAATTTGGAAAATATACAAATCAAACAAAAACAATTAATAGCATTTGCAATTTATAATAATGGATAGTTGTATAATTTGAAATAGAGATGAATAGAATATTTGATACTTTAAATCAATGCATGGATCAATGGATATATTTTTTAAAATCAGAAATAATGATACTGACATATGTAAGAATTTGAGAAAAGAACATTATAATCAAGCGCCATTACACGAAAATGATAGTTTTTATTTCCTCTTCATCTTAAAGATTGAATAATTTGCAAGTTTTCTGAATGAAATATAATTCCTGTAAAATTGGAGTATAAATGTTAGCAAAATATTAGAAATGAAATGGTTGTTCTCAACTAATCTATTGAGGGTTCGAAGTACTCGTCACTAACTATGTCACTTGAATTCAGTGATAATTGAGTTTTCATCCTCTATGCATTTTGTTGGTTTTAAAGACTTGTATTATTTAACTAGCTGAAAAATTGCTTTTATGTAATATCATATTTTGAAGTTTTGTCAGAATCAGTGTGCATTCATGTTGCCTTGACATGTTCAAAGTCAATTTGATCAGCAAATAAAATGTAATATATTTAAATATTTACATGAGTGACACGTAAACGTGCCGGTGACACGTAAAAGCACCCACTACACTCTCTGAGTGGTTGGCGTTAGGAAGGGCATCCAACTGTAGAAACTCTGCCAAATTAGATTGGAGCCTGGTGTTGCCATCCAGTTTCACCAGTCCTCAGTCAAATCGTCCAACCCATGCTAGCATGGATAGCGGACGTTAAACGATGATGATGATGATGATATTCCTTATGGCTGTATCCACATAAAATTATATATCTTTTACTAGTTTCAGTCACTGGACAGCAGCCATGCTGGGACACTACTCTCAAAGGTTTTAGTCAAATTGACTCCAGTACTTTTTTTTTTAGTTGAGTATTTATTCTGTTGGTTGCTTTTAATAAACAGTTTAAGTTACAGGGATGTAAACAAATCAACATAAGTTGTCAAGTGGTAGTGGGGGTCAAACATAAAGACAGACATGCACATACTCTCTCTCACACACACATGTACACAAAAAACAGACATCTTTTAGTTTCCATCTCACAAAATTTTTGTTAGCCTGCAGCTAAAATAGCAGTTGCTGGTCTGAGGTGTCATATAGTGGCAATGAATCTGGAACCAGATGGATAGGAAGTGAACTGCTTATCACACAACTATGCTAGCATTTATATTTAGATATTTACATAAATATAGTCATTATTGTTGTATCTACATAAGATGATTTATATATTTATTATTTGTTTTATTTGAATAATTGTTGTAAATACATACTTACACACACACACACACACACACTTTCTCTCTCTCTTTCTCTCTCTCTCTTTCTCTCTCTCTCTTTCTCTCTCTCTCTTTCTCTCTCTCTCTTTCTCTCTCTCTCTTTCTCTCTCTCTCTTTCTCTCTCTCTCTCTCTCTCTCTCTGTGTTTACTTGAGTTTTGCTTGACAGCTGTGACTGGAATGGAGAGGCACCTAGAAATTATATTATGAAGAAGGTAACGGAACGAACTGAGTAGGTGAACTGGTTAAATGTGTTTCAGAAATTAAAATACTGGGAGGCAAGTGAATCAGTGAGAACTGTTTTATTTAGAGAATTGGTAAATATGTTGGAGGTACCTCTGAAAGGATACATTATATAATTTTCTGTCTAGGATTTGTATGTGTGCATATTGACTAATATCTGTGTATGAACAGGTGTATGCATGCACATGCACACGTGCACATACACATGCATGCATGCACATACACACATACACAAAGAACTATATACATGAGAATATGGAGACTTATAAATGCATATACATACATATATTTATATACAAATATATAAAAATTTACTAGAAGGATGGTTTTCTTGGTATTATCTTTAGTTCTGGTTTGTTGAATCAGTGGTTAAAATGCTTTTTATTACTGTTTTCGAATAAGAAATTTACCATATATATATATGTATAAAAGGCATAAATTTTCTGTAAAAAAGTCATTCATGATGATTCTCTCAAAAGAGATGAAAGCACTAAATAAGTAATTATCCAAACTTCTGACTACCTCTTATTTCTTAAATTATATAAAATCTGAACACATATGGTATTGCTAAATTCATTATCTTTGGGTTGTCCAGGGCTACTGGAGAAAGACCCTTGACCAAGGTTTTACTCAATGCAACTGAACCTGAGATGATGGGATTGCATAGTGAACTTCATAACCACACAGCTATATACTTACATACAGTTATACATACATCATTATACATACATCATTACACACACACACACACACACACACACACAGTGGGTGAGGAGAGAGGATTAGAAATGTAAATGTTGAACATGTCTGTGCTTCTGCAATAATAAATATCTATCCTGTATTGAAGAATAGTTCTGCCTCCACAATGGTTTTAACTGAATCGTGCACTAACATTGAAGTAAAAAAATTTATAGCAAAAATTTGTTTCATTTCAAATTAATAAATTTTTGCATCTCAAAATAGGAATAAATATTATTGTAAATCAGACATATTCAGCTATATAGTAGGCAATTTATTACAAAATCATATGAACTTCCCTAAGTATTTGAAAATCATGATCGTTTCATAAATATTTGAATGTTTTATTTGCAACTTTCATTGATAAAATGATAGTTTTATACTATATACATGTGTGTGTGTGCATATAAATGTATATAAATATATATATGTAATTGCACAAACATTCATCTATATGTTGATGTATATATGCATACATATGGGTTTTTGTGCGTATGTGTATACATGTGCATAAGAATATATATATGCTGTGTATATATATATATATATTCATATATAAGCTGTATTGAGGTCTACCTACTCTGGGTAGGAGCAGTAATTCCAAACAAAGAGATATATTCTGTTGGTTTTGTTGCATAGCATGACCTCTCTAATGTCATACCATGCATGATATAATGCACCTAAGGTCTAGAAAACTAAATTTTGGTCACTTTCCTCTCTTACTGTTTGCAAAATGATACAGTACCCCATGTCAGTTTAGTAAAATCAATGTAAAATCATAATGGTGATGATGAATATATTTTTTCTTGCATATCATGATAATATGTTATTGATCATCCTTTATGTAATTGGTATACATCTACTTCAGTTCATGGGAAAGAAAATATTTTACTAATACTTAAAATTGATAATTGCTTTGACTATAGGCACAATACCTGAGGTTTTGCAGGGTTGTGGGTTTAGTCAGTTACTTCTACCACAGCACCCAACTAGTATCAACTTTGAAAAGGATGAAAGACAGAGTTGACTTCAGCTGCATTTGAACTCAGAACATAAAGCTGGAGAAAAATCAATTCTATCAGCTTGCCACCTTATCATACTTAAAATTGATCAATAGAGTTCTATATTTAAGAAATGAGGAATTATGTACATTATTTACATTTCATGGATATTTGTTCTCATCTTGATTGTTATTAATACGTTTCGGCTGATAAACCCTCCAGCCTTCATCTGGTGTCTTGGGGAAATTTCGAACCTGGGTTCTCACTCCTAAGCTATTTTTCGATGTTATTAATCATAATGTGAAAAATTTTTGTATGTGTTTCTATCATATTATTACATTCTGGTTATCAAAGAATATATACTCTCAACACATTAACACATATATGAGGGAATGAAATGCACAATTATTTTGTAATTTTATATCAATCCTGTCTTTGCAAGCTTTGAGATTATCATGCATTGCTCTACTTCACTATAAGTCCAACAGTTTGTGTTCATTATTATTCATGTTTTATTTATATTTTACAAAATTAGTATTTCTCTTGCTTAAAATAAATTCTAATTCAATTCAAATTCATTCAATGTAATATTAAAGTAATATAATATTCTAATTATAATAACAATAAATGACAGAATTATTATAAAAGTTGATTTAATTGCTATATATGTGTGTGTGTGTGTATATATATATATATATATATATATATATATACACACACATATACTATATTGGAAAAGGTATTCTTTATTTTAAAGTTTGGCTGGTTGAGCTGAATATTTTGAATTTATTCTAGTAAGTGACAATTACAATAGTTAACTCTTTGTTGCTGTGTTACAAATCAATTTTGTTACTGTATTTATCAATATTTAAGTTGGGTGTCCTTACGGAACATTCCTATGAGATGATTGACAAATGGTTTGATTATACAACAAACATAAATGTTGCTTATATATATATATATATATATATATATATATATATCATCATCATCATCATCATCATCGTTTAACGTCCGCTTTCCATGCTAACATGGGTTGGACGATTTGACTGAGGACTGGTGAAACCGGATGGCAATACCAGGCTCCAATCTAATTTGGCAGAGTTTCTACAGCTGGATGCCCTTCCTAACGCCAACCACTCAGAGTGTAGTGGGTGCTTTACGTGTCACCCGCACGAAAACGGCCACGAAAGAAGAATTACCAAGAATTTGAATAATATCTACATTAGAATTAATTAGAAAATAAATATGTATTCTGTTTCTCTGAAATTAGAATCATGAGAGCTGGCATGTTTTGAAACTTTGTGTGTTTTTGAAATGGGAATTGAGCTAACCAGCTTTATACTTATTTGATAACTCATTAGGATTTACTCACCTCTCTGTACAAAATCAGGATAAAATAGTGGCAGTTTACATATTATCAAATATGAAAAGTTTGTACCAAGTCCTTCTAATTTGCATAATAGTATATGGTTGAGAACCTGACAATAATTACTAGAGTGCCACTAACGCTTGTATAGACATGCAGTTACTGTTGTTCTGAAATTAGGGTCACTAAAACTGTTTTAGGTTCCTTGGAATTAATATTGAACCAAGATTGTTATTTACCAATTCATTAACTTGCCTTTTCCTGCTGAAATGCTGTGATATGGTAACTGAAAGCTTAATTGTAAAATATAACTGTTTCCAAGTTGCTGTATGTAATTTTTTTCTTGTTCAAATAATTTTGAAATAACCAAATTATTTGATTTAAATTATTCAGGTGATAATTCTTAGAAAGTGATTTTGTTTTCTAGTCTAACAATTAGTTAATTTATCATCCATGAGCTTGCAATATGAGTAAATTTTAACCAAATTTTAATCTTAAAAATGTTTCATGTTCTAATTTTATTCTGATTATCAATTATTGATATGAAATGTTATTCTACTTTTGTTTTCCAGTCAAAATTAATCTAATCATACGACTATTTCATAATTTGAATTCAAAGCCTATAGATAATAATTTGGAGAAATAAACATAAATTTTTATTACAATACTCTGGAAAATAAGGAAAGATCATAACCAAAAATGTTGGTTGCATATTTACTTAACATTCCAATTATAAATTTGTGTAAATGCAGAATTTGGAGGCTGAGTTTAGATTTTTTTTTTTTTTTGTAAAAATGTTTTGTTAATGTTATTATCACATAAGTTCTATATGAGTCACATCAGATCTGTGAGCATTATCATTTGAAACATCAATATTTTGGAAAGAAAACAGCCTCCTTCAGATCAGGCACGAGGAACTTATTTTGAGAAAGAAGTTGCATGAGCTGTAACACATCATTTGGCTAGCTGTACTACAAATAAAGTTCAAGGTTACTTTTTTGTTTGCATGCCATTCAGAATCATCCACTGGCTGTAGTTTGTCCATAGCTCCTTTAGACTATATCCAGTTATTGTGATCTAACAAAGGAATCAGTCTTACAAATCAAACTTTATGGCAATGTTATTTTGTTTATTATTAATTGTGTGAAATTAAGTTTCAGCACTAAAATTAATTTGAACACACTGTAGCATACTCTAGATGTACACAAAATAATTAACATGCTATAGTTTTTATTGAAGAAAGCTCTATGCAAATGTCATGCTTTTGGATAATGCAATTATATTATAGTCCTTTGTTGTTCCTAAATAAGGATCTTATGAACTTCTAGTTTGAAATATTTGCCACTTAAAAGAAGCTCCATAATAAGCTGCTTCGTATTATACGTGATTAGTGAGAAATGCTGGTCATGATTATAGAGTATGTTATCATCATCATAAAATGTCAAGGCTGTCTCTTATTTCTATTGTAATAACTTTAGGGAAAGAGATATGAACTGAATAAATGTTTTTTTTTTGAGAACCTTCACTTAATGTAGCCTCACTAGCAATAGTAGAAATATCAGAAGACATACATGCACATTGCCTATTATCTTACTCTGTTTGAATTATCCTATGAGATATGGAAAAGAACTGGGAGAATAATGCATTAGTTATGTTTTTGTTTTTTTTTAGGTGATAATGTTTGTCACAGATCCCTAATAGTAATTTAGCAAGACTACATGAAAAGTAAGGTTATGATAAGAAAGACAAGGATGACATATTTGCCAATTAAGTTTAGTCGAACATATTCTCTTTCTTCTGGTAGAATGATCTGCAGGCATATTATTTGAATAATCAATGTCTAATAATATGCCACCCACTTGTAGAAAATAGAACTGCATATGTTAACAAAACATTTTAAAATTTAAGAGATGCTTTATGCAGCGTGCATATGCATTTATGTCTCTCTCTCTCTCTCTCTCTCTCTCTCTACACACACACATATATATATATATATGCATGTTGATTCATCTTATAATCAATCTTTGATAATATTCATGCAATATAAAGTTAGCCACATACAAGATATGTTTAGTAGGAAATTTTCAGCTGTAATTGTTCAATTTTTACTGCCTCCTTAATGATTTCAGAATTAATATTTTTGCATAAACTTTTAATAAATATATGTGTAACTCAAAACTGCTTGTACTATAGAGGCACTCATATCCAGATAATATATTTAGGGCTTTCTCTAAAAAGGTCTGTGCAAATCCTTGCATGAAAATGAAGCCATCATCAACATAAGACTCTTACTATTACAGCAGTGAACATTAGAACTGAACGTTAGCTATTTACATTTAGATGGACTACTACTGCTCAAAGCAGTATAAAATTTGTGATAGCATATAAAGTGTCTTTTACTGTAATAATGAAAACTTTCCAACAGATCTAGCTGGAATTCTACACTTTTACATCATTAATATTTAAAAATTTTCTGAAAATTTATCTATCTCTTTTTAGAGTATTAAAGTAGGGATTTCAATAAAAATAAAAAACAAAATAGACCTAAAGCTCATTGATGTCAAAACCAAATAAAATACAATTTAGGTAACTTGGGGCTATAAAAAATAACTTCTGTACCTCATATTTGCCTCAGAAACAAGAATCAGATACTGCATTCATTCCCAATGAAAGTAATAAATAATATATTTTTGTTTTTGTTTTTTGAAAAGAAAAATGTAGCTAAAAAGCCTATTCATAATGAATGTATTGAAAATTTCCTATTGCATCCATAGTGCTCTACATTCTCTTTGTAACATAATTTTGGTGTACTGGAACCTTGTTCAGATATTTCCTCAAGTGAGACCTTATAGAAGAATCAATTTGGAAGTAGAACTTCTCATTTTACCATGAATAATGCATAAACGGTAAATTTTACTTGTGCTACTTTTTTTCTATGTTTTAGTTGCTCTTTCATAGCTTACAAAGGTATTGATTATAGAAAAAAATTGTCATACTGATATTTTATGAACTATCTGATGGAACAAATGCTAATGAAAATAAAGAAAACAGTAAAGAATAAATCAAAAATTCAAGAAAAAGTTTAGCTTCAAGCAAATTGTACATGGATGTTATTAGTAAAATGTATTTCCCTGGATATTTTGAAGGAAATAACCAGTATTCATAGCAACCAAACAATACATCATGAATAAATGTGAATAGTACTTGAATTTAGTGAAAGTTTGGTCGCTGTTCTAATCTAGTTAACTTATCATGTTTACATCATATGTGAAGTTTATTCAAACAAATCAATATGAGTGATTTGTTTTTGTTTCGTTTTATGCAAATAATTTGTCATGCATTTAAAATGAGTAATGATTAAATAAAGAAAAGTGGGGAAAAATCATCCCTCACTCACACACATCAAAAAATTAATGCTTAAATCAAGAAGATACATAACTAAGCTTTATTCTGCACCTTTCTTACCAAATTCGATTTGTATCAGATGTAGCTGAACAACTTTGTTCCAGTTGAAGAATACCTGTGCAAACATATCTTTAATTGATAATACAATTCTATAAGGATATGAATTAAGTTGGCTAAATATTAGTGAAGTGATATCACAAAGGTTCAGAAACAAAAAGAAAAGAAAAGATCTGCAGTTTAAAAACAACAAGAATGAATTTAAATTTCTAGCTTGATAAATGATTTTATATTCTGAAAAACAAGCAAATATGAAATATTAATTTACATACTCAAAGTTATTTATGTAATTTTCATTACTTTCTTTGGTATAGAAAGATAAATACATTAAAAGGTAATTAGAAATAAAGCTAGTTTATAGATGTAAATGACAAAGATGTCATTTAGTTCATATAATACTTTACACTAATATATCAAACATAGCATTTTCTTCCATATGGATAAGTTTATGCCCACATATATATGTATGCATATATATAAATTGTATAGGTTTACATAGATACGCACTCACAAAGATATGTATATATATATATATATTTATATTATATATATATATATATATATATATATATATATATATATATATAATTTTCCAGAGGATAGGTTTGGGCACAGAAATGTTGACATCGGATGGTAAATAATTGAATAAATGGAATATAGATCTGTCGAGTTCGAAGTCTCTATCTCTTTTAAATATACAAATTTGAAACCTTGGAAATATATATATATATATATATATATATATATATATATATATATATATATATATATATATATTATATATATTATATATATATATATATATTATATATATATTATATATATATATATATTTATATATATATATATATATATATATATATATATATATATATATATATATATATATATATATATATATATATATATATATATATATATAGAGAGAGAGAGAGAGAGAGAGAGAGAGAGAGAGAGAGAGAGAGAGAGAGAGAGAGAATATGAACAAAGAAAAGGAGTGAAGGAAGAGTAGGGGAACAAATTTTGGTGCCAGTGGTGCATTCAGAATTCAAAAATAATATCAGATTATCTGTATCATCCACAGTTTTTCTCCTCTACTTCCATGGCCACGAATGTGGCCTGTCGCACTGTCATGTTGACCACTGAGGTGGCCTATCGCAGTTTATGGGTTAAAACAAAAGGTGCCTGTGAAAAGAATCTTGTGGTATGAAGAATTAAATGTGAAAAATCAACTAAGACAACAGTGGCACAGACAACAGTGAACCACAACACAGCATGTGGTTGTCATGATAACAAGCTGCTAATGCCACGCTGTCTGTTGATTAGGAAAATTACCCAAATTTCCCAACTTTAATCTACAAGATAAAGTAATTGGTTGATCATAATCAAAATTCATAGTTGCATAGATACACCAAAATTGAAAGCAATCTGAGCAAAATTAAGTGGGGCTCATTTTGTGAATGAGAAAGACTAGATCCACTGAAAGTTAACTACTGCAATCATTCTCAAATTAGAAACTTAATTGCTGCAAAGTTTATTAACATACACAGCAACCCTAGTTGCTAACTGTGAACTATGAAGTAATTTTTTCAGCTTATTGAACTTTGATATGGGAAAAAATTTACAATCTTCTACTTCAATAAACCTCTATTGTTCCTGAAAGTTGTTTTTTTGTACCTTCTACAGACCACTCAAAGCTTGCTAACTTCCTGTGCCTGGTCCTTGGATCTTACCTTTGCTTATATATATAGTCAAGTATTCCATGTCTAGTGCAATGAAGTGGGATTTTACACAGAATATTTTATCCAGAAAATTCAAACACCAATATCATTTGTTATATATCAGGCACCTAATGTGTACTATATTTTTTAAATTCTGTAATCTTTCAGTTCATGAAATATACAAGGTTTTCCAAGAATGTATTTTAATTTCATTTTCATTTTGAATTCCAATATTTAAGACCTATCGAGGAATGATTGTATGTTGGAAATGTTTGAAACATAAATCAATGTGAGGAAAATCTTTAATTTATTTAAATTATATAGTTATTTGCAATAACCTTTTAGTTTCCTCTTTGTACCAGCTATTATATTACACTCAAAATTCAATAGTATGTTCAGCTATGTCTTGAAGTCAAATAAAAGATGATACAAACATAATAGTGCTAATATCACCAAATAATTTGCAACAGAATAATGTGTTGTTTTCTAATAACAACCCAAATTTAAACAAACATGTTGCACTTGTGAGAATATTCTTTGTATTCCTTTCTTCAATAAATAATATTTATTTTATGGAAAGCATTATTAAAAGTCAAGTGTTAAATGTCTGTGATTATGTTTAATCAATTGATTGAATGAATATAATAATTATCAAAAGCTGAATTAATTAATTTAAAGGTCAAGATTGAAATGTTTTGAAACAATTAACTTATTTTATTTTGTTTCTGAATTTTTCAATAATTACAGAAACTAAAGATAGGAAATGGTAAACTTTGCAGCAATTAAGTTCCTAATCTGTACCACCTGTTGAGAAAGATTACTGTAGTCAACTTTCAGTCAATTTTTAGACATTATTGTTGGTAGATCAACTCATAGAAAATCTATTAGTTCTGTGTCTCTTCCAGTATTTACCTGGTTGAAACTGATCTGCAGCCTGAGCATTTGTATGAGAACTTATTGAAATAAATATTATTTCTTATGCAAAAAGTAATTGAGTGATAAAGAAGGTAGTCAAAGACTTGCACTTTATATGGTGATTTTATATCAAGTCACCCGTGTGAATCCCATCGCTTTTCTAAGTGAAATTGGTGGAAAAATTTAAACTTAGTATTGCAACCAAATGGCATTATACAATGCTCAGAGTCATTATTTCAAAAGTCATAATTATGTGAATTCAACCGATTTGATTAAAGATACTCACAGTAATATACTGTTTGACTTTTAATAATGAATTCTATGAAATAAATATTATTTGGAATGATAATAGAAAAGACAATGTAAGATTTGATTTTACTGCTTCTGAAGAAGAAGCAATATGCATCCTATAAATTTGGTCATGAGAGATTCTTAATGGTGGTTTTTATACCAGTTCTGCCATGAAATAGAAGTGGTAACTATTGAATTTGCTAAAATATGATTTGTGTACAAATTTAAAGCTTTGATTTGTGAGCTGTTAGTCTCTTATTTCAAATTGTCCTCAAGTTTTATGTTAATTTTTTTTATTGCCTTCACACATGCACACAAACACACACACACACACACACACACACATACATGCACGGACACTTCCACACACATGCATGCTCTCTCTCTTATACCTCAGTACTGTCACCAAAACATGCAACTGACAGAAATATAGTAACTCTCCTTAGGGAACATGATATGCTAGTGTTCTTTCATCCCAGATACTCAAAACAACATAGAAGGTACTATAAAAATCATTCCTTTTGTGATGAATCACAAGACTATACAAATTCCTTCATTTTTATATCACACATATAACAGACTTTAATACAATACTTGTAAAAAAAATCCTTTAAAAGTTAATGATCTTTTATTTCCAAATTTTGTTTCATTCCATGTTTACATTTCTAAATTCCTTTGCTAAAATTTATTTTTGAATGAGAGACAAATTTCATTTTTGAACTTTGTTATACTGCACTAATTAAACACAGGAATGTTACTGCTTAAATAATATAATTTGTATATATTACAATTACTGGAAAATCATGAGAGAAAATAGAAAGAGTGAAGAGAAAAGACATTCTAAATGCCATATAATTCTGATTTGTGAACACAACATTAGAAGATAATTATTTAAATATTGCTAGAAATATCATACAAGCAGCTGACTTAACTATCAAATGTCATAAATGCAATCTTCAATTTAAAGTTATTTTTATCTTCCATACTTATATTGCATACATAAATGTTAAAAATGATAATAATGATGACTTTTTACATCTTTCTAGTGCCCTTTACCTCTGTTGAGTGATAATAAGCACTGTGCCTTGCTGGAGGAAGGGAGAAAGTTATCCTCACCTAACACTAACCTTACTTAAATACTTGCATCTGAACGAACTTTATGAAAGCCATCAAAGTGCTAGGTGTTGGCATTAATTTAGGGTACAATTTAAATATCATATCACAGATAAATAGAGAAAGTGTAGCTATTTAAAGAGAAAAATTTCTCATCAGAATAAATACTAGATCAGAGATGAATTATTTCTGTATCTTGTTTAAAATTTCAAAGACACGTTTTTAATCTGGCTAATTCTGTTGAGTACTTCACATCTAATCTGATGGTGTAGCTGACATTTTACTCATTAAGCTTATGATAAATCTCTTAAAAATATATTTGGAGTGGCAGATGTGACTGTCAGTAAGAAGCTGGCTTCCCAACCACATGGTTCTGGTTTTAGTTTCACTACATGGCACCTCGGGCAAGTGTCTTCTACTATAGCCTCAGGCTGACCAAAGCCTTGTGAGTGAATTTGTTAGATGGAAACTGAAAGAAGTCCATCGTATATATATGTGTGTGTGTTTATGTATCTGCGTCTCTGTGTGTCTGTGTCTGTCCCCACCACCACTGCTTGGCAACTAGTGTTGGTGTGTTTGCATTCCCATAACTTAGTAGTTCAGCAAAAGAGACTGATAGAATAAATACCATGCTTAAAAAAAAAATGAGTACTGGGGTTGATTCATTCAACTAAAATGTCATGGCTGCAGTCAAATCACTGAGATGGGTAAAAGAGTAAAAGAAAAGTGGAATTCTTTTGTTAACTACAGCTTTATGCTGTATTTTTGTGTATGGAAAATATATTGTTTGCAAGCTTAAGATACTGACTTTGTATTGTATTTTAGTGAAGACAATTTTACTTACCTTGCTGAGAAATTTTTTAAGAATTAGAAGGCAATGAGCTGGCAGAAACGTTAGCATGCCAGGCTTAATGGTATTTTGTCTGTCTTTACGTTCTGAGTTCCAATTCCGCCGAGGTTGACTTTGCCTTTCATCCTTTCGGAGTCAATAAATTAAATACCAGTTATGCACTGGGGTCGATGTAATCGACTTAATCCCTTTGTCTGCCCTTGTTTGTCCCCTCTATGTTTAGCCCCTTGTGGGTAATAAAGAAATAAGAAATGTTAGCATGCCTGGCAAAATACTTAGCAGTATTTTGTCTGTCTTTACATTCTGAGTTCAAATTCTGCCAAGGTCAACTTTGCCTTTTGTCCTTTTGGAGTCGATAAATTAAGTACCAGTTGTGTATTGGTGTCAATCTAATCGACTGGCCCCTTCTCCCCAAATTTCAGGCCTTGAGCTGAAAAGATTCTTTAAGAACTAAAAAAATTCATGCCACATTTGATAATTTTAGCAAAAGATAACTATCTCTTTCTTTAAGTCCTCTAAAATATTTAGGTAAACAGACTTGAGCAACATATAAAATTATTTTGAAGCAGAAACAGAAGTAAATGAAAATGCATTTTAAAATGCTGCTAGAAATAAAGTTAATAAATCATTAAAAGTTAATGAAAATTGATAGTCCTAATTGATTTCTTACTCATTGTCAAAATACAATTTTAGTTCACTTGATAACAGTGGATGATGGATGATTAATGTTGATTGGATAATATTCATTCTTTACAGTAATTTCTACTGTATATACATTTATATACATACTGACAATAATTTCACTCTTGATTTCCTGTAGTAACAGAGTATGAACAAAATGGTGTCATCTCTTTCTATTTTTCTTTACTGAAGAATCTTCAAATAAGAATGTTATTGTGATAAAGAGATAAAATTTAAGAAGGAAATTAATTTATGACAAAGAAGGGCAAACAGTTTATTATAAATATATTGGTTTCATTGGGAAATAATTAAATGGAAATTATGTTTACCATATTAAAAGTATACATTCATATCAACAACATACTTCTTTTCTTTTTTGATTGTGCTTTTATTTAAAAATAACTACAGAAGAACCCAAAGGAAATAACTTTTCTTTGTTCTAATTTTATTTTTGTTTTCTTAACACAACAGTTATCTTTCAAATAAGAGCAATGTAAAAATTAAAATAAAATAAAAATATTAGCGTTTGTGAAGCATTTGGATACACAAATTGATTTAAGTACAAATTAGAATATCATTTAGTATATTTCAAACAGCATTATTCAGTGAGTGCCAGAGTTCATTCTTTGATAGAGTAAAAATTTTTAAAAATTCTGAAACGGCAATGTCATTAGTAAAGGTTGTTAAATTAGAAATAATGTGGAGAAAAGGTATCCTTAATGGAACAATGTCAGAGGCCAGCAATAGAGGTTTTTACAAGCAAATATATGAAGTAAAGGAATATAGCAGATCTACAAGGGATAAATGATGTGAAGGCTGATTATATGACATGTGTTAGAAGTGTGATCTGGAATGGTACTGTGACATTGGCAATGAATTCAGATCTGCTAGAGAAGAATGAGTTGAATCTCTTAGATGTTGCATGCTAACTTGCATTAAGGTTGTGTGCATGTGAGCTGAAAATGCAGCTGGGCATTAAAGGTATTAGCTACAGTGATATGCTGCACTGCAGACTTATCCAATGTATGCCAAGAGACATTAAAGCAATGCTGTTGCTGCTTATGATGGTAATAATAATAATGTCTCTATGAAATTAGAGCATTTTGCAAAATTGATATTTGAAATTAGCTATATTACTGAAGACTGTGCCTTTCATTTCACTTGTGCTATATTCTCGGCATCTTAACTCTATTAACTACCCCAAGATTTTCTTTAATAGTAATTGTCTTTGTAATTTAAAGATAATATGATTTTCCTATCAAAATATGTCTTATTTTCTTAGGTGAAATTTGCCAGCTACTGTAATAAATGTATTTAAAAATTTCTAAATTAGTCAGTAGTAAGTGGAGTTAATTAAATTTAGAGCAACTTAATTACTTAATGAAGAATAAACTGAAACATTTTACTAATTTGAAATAAAAGCTGATTTTTTTTAATGTTTTCTTGAAAGGGAAAAGCAATACATCAGTCATATTAGAAAAAAAATTCATTAATCATTTAATGAGGCGAGACTTGGATATTCTCTTCAAAATGAAATACGTGCTTTATGACCTGCTTTTGGTGTTTTATTGAAGTATATTGTTCAGATAAATATATCACTTTGTCTTAGAGGGTGGGGGTATAATTTATCCACATCAGAGAAAAAAATAAAATTATATTGACTTCAAATCTATCCCAATGGCAAATATAAGAGAATGGATTCATAACTGAAAATAAAACGTAATATCATTTGTCAATGGATCAAAAAAGTGATACATATTGTGTAAATATTTTTATTTAGTTCAACATGGAAAATAGAAAATATCTGTGTTGAAGGAATGTTTATTATAATAGGAAATATTTGCTGAAAAATACATTCATTATATAAACGCTAAAATGATATCAGAATTTGTACATGTGTGTTATGTATATTTCAAAGGCTTCTGATGAGTGGTATTGAGTTTCATCCTGTGGGGAATATATTATGTTAAGTTATAATGTAAAATAGAAATAGTTTCAAGACAAAAACAATATAGACGTTTTTTTTTTATCAGAATACTTAATAGCATGAGCTACATTTTCGCTCTTATTGTTATGTTAAGGGGAAGAGATTTTGGATAGTAATTTCTTTTTATGTATTCTATCTGTATGAAAATATAAATTCATAACATCTCTGTTAAGTGTCATTGAGATTACCAGCATCATGATAGAAATATAATGCTTGTTCTAGATTATGCACTGGACATTTTGTGTGCAATTTGTCATTTTGTTGACTGTCTTAGTTTGGAACTTCTGTCTCTCTGTCTTATATCCCTACTTAATCATAATCGCTCACATTTTAAACTCTGTATTAACTTACGAAGTAATCTGCTCTGGGATTATTCAGAGATAAAGTATTTTCTGGATCTGAAGGTAAAACCTAGACTTTATGATGCAATCACAAATATTTGAAGTGAGAGGACAGTATGAAAGGTCAACAGAGATTATAAAGAACAGTATTTGTGAAGAGTGTAATAGTTTTTAGAGTGATGTTATTCGGTCTGTGTTTATGTATGTAAGTTTACTGTCATCTACAACTGTTTTTGCTTTCCATTCATGTTCTATATGTTTATAGATTCAATCATAAAAAAAGTACTTTTACTCTATGTGACTAAATTCTTACAACAAAAACATCTGTTGATTTGTTGCATAATTTAAGAAATGCAAAACTTTGTAGTGAAGGGATTGGTATAATTGATAGTAGTTGAAATAAGACATAAATGCTACATTTTCTTATTCATCCAGAGAGTGACCAGACAGAATTTTCTTGAGAACTTAGATGGATGGAACTAAATGCTGAAATTTAATCTGGTCGAGTTTACCATTTCAAACACTCCAATGTTTTAATAATATCAATAATATAATATATATATATAATAATAATTGTTTCTAGCAAAGGTACAGGGCCTAAAATTTGTGGGAGAGATTAAATTGGTACCATCAATGCTAGTGCCCAGTATTTGACTAATATTTTATTTTATTGACTCCAGAGTAAGGAAATTGACTTTGACAGGATTTGAACTTAACTAGAATAACAGTCTTCTTATAATAACAATTCATCATATGTCTTTATGATGTGACAGCATAGTTATATGCAAAGAATGAAGAAAGAGCTCAAAATATAGAAATAACACAACTACACTCAATTTATGTAGATACATGTAAGTACTCAAAATATGTAGATACATAAAAACACACACAATTGCTGAGGCTTCACATACGAACAACATTTTAGTGAACATAAGCATAACATACCCACATTTAAACAAAGTAAACTGTAAACAAGCAGAGAACCTTATGAATAATTTTGAAGTGCAAACTGATGAATATTTTAAAGTGGTGTTTTGTTTAGTGCCTACCCTGGAGTATTTTGAAGTGTGAGTTGTTCTTAACAGCTCTGTTCTTGCTATTATTTGTAATGTTTGTAGATTTATTTTCAACTTAACTTTACAGTAATAAAAAAACGTATATTATCTCATCTTTCTAACCTTCAATATTTCCTTTTTCTTAAATGATGGATGCATATTCAATAATAACAAGACCAAAAGTGAGCATCAGACACTGTTTATCAATCTTTAGGTTACTGCAGACACACACACACACCACATACATGCACACACATATACTTATGTATATATGAATTTATGTATATATACATGTGTGTGTGTATGTGTGTGTGCATGTCTGTGTGTGTTTGTGCATGCTTGCAAGGATTTTTAAATTTGACAAAAGTCTAGAAATTTGAAGGGAATGGAGCAGTCAATTAAATCAACCCTGTTACTTGGCTGTTACATATTTTATTAACCTGAAAAACCTAAAAAGATTAATTTGATTCAGCATGATATAACAGCATGATATAACTGAGACATAACAGTTTGTAACTAAATCCAGAAGGCAATTTGGTTTGCCCTTTATCAATTTCCTCAGCTGCTGGTTTTATTAGTAATAATAATTTTCTGTACTAATAAATACCATTAATAATAGTAGCAGAAATCGTAATAATAAGTACTATATAATTTGTTGCTGTTGTTGTTACTACTACAACAACTATTGATAATAATATTGATAATAATACTTTCTACTTTAGATACAAGGCCTGAAATTTTTGGGGTGGGGTTAAGTCGATTATATCAACCCCAGTACTCAGCCGGTAATTATTTCATTGACCCTGAAAGGATAAAAGGCAATTTTGATCTCGATGGAATTTGAACTCAGACTGTAAAGATGAACAAAATGCTGCTAAGTATTTTGCCTGGCATGCTAATGATTCTGCCAGCTTGCCACCTTAAATAATAATTGTAATAATAATAATATTAATAATAATAGTGATAATAATAATCCCTTTTACTGGAGGCACAAGGCCTCAAATTTGTGGGGAGGGGACTAGTTGATTCCATCAACCCCAATGTTTCACTGGTATTTAATTTATTGACCCTGGTACTTAATTCATTGACTGGAGGAATTTGAACTCACAACATAGTGATGGCTGAAATACAAATAAGCATTTTGTCCAGCGTGCTAACAATTCTGCCAGCTCACTGCCTTAATAATAATAATAAGCATTTATTGTCCATGGACTTCTTATAGAGACGTTCTATGAATGTCTCTATAAGTCAAGTTTTGGTCCATTACTATTTGACAACATTTGACAACCTGTAAGGAATAGGAAAATTTGTACTATGGTTGTCTGGCAGTTGGTAGATTTACACAGATTGTTATGTTTGTCCTTTCATTTAATTTGTAACCATTCAATCATTTATTTATTCTAGAATATTGCACATGCTACAGTGGATACTGTTTACAATTATTAGAAATAAATATGTATTCCTCATGCCATTAACGTACCATAAGTGCTTGCTAAGATTTCTTATTTACCATTGTTGATATGTGATGCATATTACATTATCAGTGGGTGGATACAGACAGCCACAGAGGAGACATTTTACATACTGAGATAGATGAAAGAAGAAAATTCTCCAGTATAAATAGTTGGGGCAGGAATAGGTGGGTTATAATGAGTAATTGAGCTCAAACCTTTCATGAATAGAGAAAAAGCAAAATAGTAATAATTATTAGAATAGGAAATACTTTGATTTCGTAAAATAACACAAATTACTCAGATGTGTAGAAGTATATAATCAATTAAACTGATTACAAGTCATGACTTCTACTTAATTTATCAACATTGGGGAGATAAGAAATTAATTTGAATCTGAGGAAATCTGAATTTAGAATAAAGATTGATGAACCTAAATTCTAGATGGTATTTAATTTGGTGTTTCATAATAAGAACTATAGTTTAACACAATATTGATGTATTACATTGGTATCAAACTTGAACATTTGAGAGTTAGGTACAGTCAGTTATTTACTTGGCTGGTATCTATTTTATCAATCTCAAATGGATGAAAGGCAAAATTGGTCATAGCAGAAATTGAATTCAGAATATTCTGCAAGAGAGTTTCTCCATCACCATACTAATTTTTCCAATACTTCACCCTGATTTACTATAGAAAAAATAATGATTTTTTAAAACTTAGGCTCAAAGCCACATATTTTAGAGTGGGATATTTTTGATTAAAATTGACCCCAGTATGTGACTGGCTTTTAATTTATCAATTTTGAAGGCATGAAAACCAAAGCTACTTTCAGCAGTATTTGAACACTGAACATAAATAGACATTATGAAATATTGACACTTTCCTGATTCTGTTGATATAAATTAATGATAACAGCAACAACACAAACAATAATAATTCAAATACCACTGACACAAACAAAAGCAATATTAGCCAGATTAGCATACGTTTTGACACAGTATAGCCAGATGATCAAAATAAGATATGGGGGAAAAGAACATTGAAATATAACTCCTCTATTTTCACTTACAAGTAAGTGAAGATATTGTTGAAGAAAAAAAAAGAAAAGTTTAACTATAAATAACATTAAAAAATATAAATAATTTTTTTAGTTTTAAACTAGATGTGGATTTTTTGGCACAGAAATTGCATCCGTCATCCTTCAGATTGTAATGTTGATACAGAATTGATTGCCAATTTTTTCTATTCTCTAAAATGTAATTTTACCATTTAAATATTTATATGGTATTTTGTTATGGCATTCTTGTGTGATGCTAATAAAAAAGAATGGCTGATTTTTGCCAAGTGTACAGTCAAATAGGTTGAATTAAGTAATGTTTGTAGCTGCTGTTTAGCCCCAGGTCATCTCTGATCATGCAAATATATATGAATATTATCTTTATGCACACTGACCAAAATACGTTTAAGACTGATGATGACAGTTCTATTCCTTCATTAAATTATTTTTAACTAAACTGTATGAAATTACTTTACTTTTTACAGTTTATGTAGAATTTGTTTCTCTTTTGAATGATACAGGCATTATATATCTTTCTACAATTCAAATAATTAATTCAAATTATTAGAAATTGTTGAGAAAATAAGCATAAGACAGTACCAAGATTATGTAAATTAATAAACCAAATGGGTGGTCATATGGCTACTCATAACTGCACTGTTTTGTTTAATAATCAAGCATTGTTACACATTAGTTTGTTATGGGAAAGCATTGTAGTATCAGCCCAGTTACTAGATCAAAGATTACATTGCTTCATCAGCAAAATGCATCCTTCATGAACATTAGCAAGCCATTAGGATGTAGCAAAATGCCTTGTGTTCAAGTATGGAAGCTTTGCCAAGCCACTGGTCAATACAAAGATTGGCAAAGAACAGGCGCTCTGAGAAAAACAAGAGTACAGATGGATCGGCAAATTCATAGGCTCTCTGAAGGTAACCAAATGCTAACAGCAGCTTTACACCACAAACTGTCAGAAACAGCCTAAAAGAATAATTTGGTCTTTTCGACCAGATCGCTCAAAAGAAGCCAATAATTTCTGAGATGAATTTGCAGAAGTGGATCATATTTACTAAATGCCATTTTGAATGGACAGCTGAAGACTGGTCAAAAGTTCTTTGGAGTGACAAATCCTGCTTCTGCATCTTTGGATCAGACAGAAAGACCTATGTTAGATGCCATCCAGCTGAAGAATTCCATCCTAAATGTGAGAGGTGTGTGTGTGTGTGTGTGGGGGGGTAATGATGTGTACTGCCTTCAGCAGCTTAAGTGTCAGTCCAATTGTTTAGGTTGATGGCAGACTGAACAGGGTAGGCCATCTGCAATTAGTAAATGAAAATGTGCTGCCATATTTAAATAATCAGATGCCACCAGGATCTATTTTCCAGCAGGACAATTGCCCTATTCATAAGGCTGGGGAAGTTTTGCAGTATTTTGAGTGCAATAATATGATGGTTACTGAGTGGCCTCTGCAGAGCCTGGATTTGAATCCAATAGAAAATTTATGGAGTTATGTTTCTAAAAGAGTTCATGATAAAATACCAACAAATTTGTCCCAATTACATAATTTTATTGAAGAAATATGACAGAACATTCCGAGTGATTTCTGTGCTCATTTGTCGAACTCCATGTCCTGCCGTTGTAAGGCTATAATAGAAAATAATGGCTATGGAACTAGATACTAATAATAAATTTTTGTTCATTGATCATTTGTGCCATAAATTTTCAATTTAAACAAAATAATGTTGGTATGATCTTAAACTTATTTTGCCAACAATTTTTAATCATTTGAATTAATTGCACATTAAAATTATTCAGATTGTAGAAAGATATATAATGCCTATGTCATTCAAAAGAAAAACAAAATTCTACATGAACTGTAAAAAGTAAAATACTTTTATACACTTTTGTTAAAAATAAATTAATGAAGGAATAGAACTGTCATCATCGGTCTTAAACTTATTTTGGCCAGTGTATATCAGGAGATATGCTGTTTAAAATGTCCTTCTTTAGGTTAAAGTGAAATTTGAAGGTGATTTGGCTACTATTTCTAGCAGGTCTAATGACCTAATAAAGGTTTTCTTGTTTACTCATTGAGTAAACAGTGTACTGTAGTGATTTCATAACGTTTTCACTTTTTGATTAACTGTAGACATCTTTATAAACATATGTTCATGCAGATTTTTAAGTGTGTGAGCATATATATGGTTGCATATGTATGTATATATATATGCATATATATGTGTGTGTGTATGCATATATGTGTGTATTTCTGTCTATACCCTGACACACACATTTATATATATATTCATTCAGTTTCTATAATTTTAACTTATGGATTATATCAAAATTAATTTATCAGTTTGTTGTGTATTTTACTATAATTGTCTTACTTTTTAAAAGTTTCTATTTAAATCCTGTATTCCTGTAACTATATTGCTTTCTCTTTTTAGAATTTGAAGGATATTTGTCAAAAAAATTCTTTTTTTTTCTTTGATTTGGTGAAACCAAATAGAGATTTCTAAGAAATAGTAATTTCTTTTTATATTCAAGTTTATAATAACAGGTTATTGACACATTAATTATCTGTACATTACCATTAATGCATCATTAAAGTGTATCCTAAAGAGAAATGATGCTGCTGAGATAGCTTTGCCTATTACTCCTTCCTACTGATTATTTGTTTTCTCTGAACAAGACAGAGAGGCAGGTGAAAAAAATATTTATAGACAAATTTAAGCTACAGAACATTAAAAATGTCTATATACTAGAAATTAAATAAAAAGCAGAATAACACTTGATATACTGTTGTTACTTATTGGTGACTGTTGGCAGTGTTGATCATGAACATGCTTATAATGAAAAATCACTGAAGTAATTGCATAATCAGATTTAAAACAACACAAAAACAATTCTATCACGGAAGTAACTGACAGCCAAATATAATTTTTTAACATATAAATGCAGGATAAATTATAACCTTTGGAAGAAAGATAAGTTTTAAACAGCATGAATTAAAGATATATCATGGATTTGTGTCTTTAAACATCATTTCAGTTTAAAACCAAACTTCTTTGCTTCTTAATTTTCTTGAATGCTAACATACTTTGAGTTTGTTAAAACTACATCATTTGCACAACAGTATCTGCGGAGACAAAATTTTGCTAATAACTTCTGTTTTGAGAGAATGTCTTGAAATTGTGCTCAGAATAGTAAATTTTTTCTTTCATACAGATGTTTCTGTTAGAAATCACTACTTTTGTGATTGATTGAGCATTTATGTTAATGTCATAAAGTGATGCAGATATTCTGAAACAAAATTTAATTCCAAATAGAATGACACTACCACCAGGTCACTGTTTATTATTTTTTTTTATTGTGTTGCTGACATATAGGTTTTTAATCTGAGTCATACTTGTCAAGGTAATTTTTAATAAAATTTTCTGTTATAAAGGAAAATGCCGTTCAGTGAACTCTTATTTATATATACAAACTTGAATGAATATTCAGTAAATAACAGAGTATGTTGTTTCTGCTGCTACTGTTGTTGTTATTCAACATTTGATAGTTTCTGGCAAAATTCACTTGCAACATCACCATGTTGCTGAGGTGGGTGCAGCATTGTGTGCTCTTGTTCTTATTTTTTGTTGTTGCTGGAGTACAAATTCTTCCTGGTATTGCGTTGCTACAATTTGTTTGTAATGGGGGTTTAGCTTGAGTCTTTTGTTGTATTAGTGCTTGCATTGTGCATTGTATGTAATGTGAGTCGTTATCTTCTGTTGAGTATCCAACTTATAAAGTACATGTTGTGGGGATTGTTTATT
>NC_142931.1:66250130-66335130 GCF_046866305.1 Octopus bimaculoides | reverse complement strand
TGGTGGTGTTGGTTGGGGTGGGATGAAGATGATGATGACTGTTCTTTAAACTAGAAAAGAATGATGTGCAATTGATTATCCATTGAATTTCTAATGCTTTAAATTTGAAACCAGATAAATTTCTGTAAAAGAAGACGACAAAATAGTTGAATTAGAAATTTGTCAGACAAGGATAAAAGTCATCTGAAATATATATTAAGCAAGTTGGTTAAAATAACTGCAGTGATAGTAATTTTGAAATAGTATTAATAGTGATTTATCATCACAAGCTTCCTGTGGGAACATCTTGTTTGCAGTAACAGTTAACATATTAAAAGCAAATCTATTTAAATGTCTCTAAATTCAATACACTGCTTTGTACTAAATGGTTGTTTCTCTCTATAAATGTATCTGACAATCACATTCATTTGTCCATTTTACAATGTAAAAGAGTAAAACTCTACTTTGTTACTAGTAATAATTTATTATGTAAAAGAGGTGAGAGACTAACAGCAATAAATGAAAAGAAAAAGTAAATAGATAAAAAGACTAAGTAACTACGAAAGGCAAAATGATTTTTAGCGTTGGATATATAGATTTTACAATCCTCGATGTGCGATTTGTATTGTTAGGTGTAATTTGTTCACCAAAAGAATAGCGGTAGCATTTTTGTCTTGGAAAAGGAACATGTGAGTTTATATGTTTGTGCATGTGTTGTGCATGCTTGTATAAATGATATACTATTGTATATGATTTATATACACATGTATATATACATATATACTATTATATACATGTGAATACAATTACGTAGTGTATAAATGTGATGTGCATATGTTTCTCCCTCTCTCTCTCTCTCTTTCTTATATCTCCACATTGTCTCACAGCTTTAATAGTTTGAGTGTTTTACCATAGCTTTATGAAGAGATACCTCAACAATTAATTTTGTGTGCATACTCGTGCATGTATACACAAAAACTGCATATAGTTATATAGGTGTAAATGTATATCTATGTAGGTACCCATTAAAAACTGGGTGAACAACAATTTAAGATAAGTATTTAATAACCCACATTACAGTGAAGATATTTGTTTATTCAGATTATAGCATTTACACTGGAGATCCTAACCCTTGTTTTGATACTTACTGAAGGCTATCAGTTGTTGTACAACTGCTGTAAATATACCAGCCAGACCCTATGAACTGCACCAGACTCTGTGACTCCTCACCAAGTGGAGTCATATCACTAGCCAGTAATAGGCACTAACTTTATTAATATCTTAATTCTGTGTGCAAGCATACGTGCACTAAACCATATGTGTGTATGTGCTTGTATGTGCCTGTGCATTTGTACAAGCGAGTGTACGTGAGCCAGACCATGTATGTGTGAGCGTTTGTACATCCATATCTATAACTGGTTATATCTAATACGTTTTATGCTGTATTGTGTACTTGTTTCTTTTTGCATCTGATATTTGTTATGGATCTCCTCTAAGTATGAAGTTGTATAACCTTAAGTTGCCATTTCTTTATACAAAGACCAAACAAAAATCTTGCGAAACAAAATTTATTTTAATGAGTTACCTTTTGAAATCACCTGAGGAGACACATCTACACCAAGGGATACACCTAAACCAGTATAGTATCCCACCTGTGAGGGATTGATGCTAGATGGGTCGAAACAACTGTAGTGATCAATAAAGATTCTCATATCTTCCATCTCTCTCATTAATCAAATGACCTGCACCAATGATTTGTTTATAGTGATCAAATGTTTGTGCCATACATTAGTGCATTTTCTCCATCAAATCAATGTTGCCTGAAGAGGTACACGGTGTGTCAGGTATCAAAGAGTTTGCAGAACAACATGAGATGAAGTGTTTTGCTCAAGAACACAACACTCCACCCAGTCTAGGAATTAAAATTTCCCTAGCTAGATGATGATAAAGTGTATATATATATAAATATATATATATATATATATATATATATATATATATATATATATATATATATATAATCAAAGTGTACAGTATTACACATTCAGTGTGGTCAATTGTACCAATCAGTTTCGTACTGGGTATTAAACTGGATGTTAGATAACAGCTTAGTTATGTAGCACTATGTGGCTGTCAGAGCCGGTAGATAGTGGGGAAAAAAATATGACTGCTCTCTGTTATTAGAGGTTAAAAGCTACATTTGGTTTCTGGTGGTTGTGAAAATAAAAGAAACAAACTGAGCAAAGGTTATGTCAAAAGTTATGTCCCTTGGCACCAAACAGTCAACAAGGCTTTTCTGAAAGTGTGTGTAGGGGTTAGTGATTGATATTCACTATGTAGGGTGTTTTTTGTTGGGGAGACTGGGTGCTGGGCAGATGTCCAAACGCTTAAGTGCATATGAGAACACATGTATGGCTGTGTGTTTGTGCATATTTTGGTTTAACTCTTTGCTGGATTACCGGGGTGTGGTGTGAAAGAGCCAAAGGTAAACTGGTGGTTAGTGTCATGATGTGACTTGTAGGTATGATAAAATATACTTTCTTGCATGTAGACAAGGTCTAAAATTCTCACTTCTGCAGGTTAGATAGTTGTCTGGGTGCTGGGAGCTCTTTAATATGGTTGTTTTCTTGGAAGATGAGAGATTCTTAAATGACTATATATATATATATGAGACGCTTTATATATATATATATATCTTAAGGATTATTAGATGCTTTGAAAAATAGACAGACAGGAAACAAAAGTTATTCAGTTATTTATCTCATTGATATAATTGCAACTTAAAAATGCTATTCATGAATCTAGCATTTCCCATCAGCTGTTGCAAAAACATTTTGGTTCTAAAAGTTAAGTGTGTAATTTAAAATGTAAATACAATGCATAATCATAGAAAGCATAAAGAATCTCATACCTTTTATATAAATCATGCTTCTATAAGATCCTACTTTATGAGATGTACAATAATTGACATTATAATATAGTCACAAACAATGAAAGAAATTTAAGAATATATATATATATATATATATATATATATATATATATATATATATATATATATATATATATTAGAATATATATATATATATATATATATATATATATATATATATATATATATATATATATATATTAGAATATATATATATATATATATATATATATATATATATATATATATTAGAATATATATATATATATATATATATATATATATATATATTAGAATATATATATATATATACATACACACACACACGAGGGGATGTTGGAAAGTACCTTGTTTTGAGTGGGTAAAAAAATACAGGAGTATCAGTTAATTATGATTTTATTCAACATATTCCCCTCTTAGATACATACACTTATATATATATAAATACATATATATATATATATATATATATATATATATATATATATATACACACACACACACACACATATATATATATATATATATATATATATATACACACACACTCACACATTAATTCAGATTTTATGTTTAAAGGAGAATGGTAAAACTATTCAAAGTACTCCTATTATATATGATAAAATGTGAGGCCAAGAAAGAGCCTTTATGTTGTTGTATGAACACAGTAGGGATTGTCAGCAGCTTAAGTGGCTTTCAATTTGAAGTTATTTCCTGGATAAAATATATTAATACTGATAGTAATACTGAAAAATTAATGTAAACAAAAATCCTTATGAGAAATAAATGATAGATAAATTAATGATAAAGTATTGTATTGATGTGGTGATAATAGTGATAATGAAAATAAGACTAGTAATAAATGTACAAATTTATAGCTATTAATATGGTGGGATATATTAATAGCGTCAGTTGTATTGATGTTGTGATGATATTGATAGGAAAAATTAAGAATAAAAGTAAGAATTTATAGCTATGTTCATGGCAGAATTTGTAGATAAACACTAGATGAATTGTAAATAAATAATAAAAATAATGATAAAGAAATAGAGTTGTCTGTGATGATGATGGGTTTCGATGAAGAAAAGAAAGGTATGTTCATAAAAAGATAAAAGATGATGACCGGGTAGTCAGTACAATTATTGTCAAAAATCATGCAAAATAATTACAGAAATCTCAAGGAAAAAGACCTCATAGTTAGGCCAGCTAGTTGAGCCCAATGACACTGCATGTATACACACACACAACTACTTAAGATAAATAATTAATAAAGTCTGCTAATGACATTGACAACTGATGGCCATAATTATTGGAAGGGTGAAATGTTTTAATAGTGATGTTAGTGATGACGACGACGATGACAATGAATATAAAAATAAGACAAATAAAACATCTCCATTTGCATTTGTAAACACCATTAATAGGTCGGCTCTCCTGAGAAGAACAATTATATTTTCATAAGGAAAATGTTTATTGCATATCAAATGGATCCCACAAAACCTGCTTAGAATGGGAGGGAATTTTATCTCAGCCTGTTGAAGCTCAGTACCACTATGCATACCCACATATATATATAAACATATAATCTGTGTATGTGTGTGTGTGTGTATTTATATATATATACACACGTAATAACATATACATACATATATATCATCATCATCATCATCATCATCGTTTAACGTCCGCTTTCCATGCTAGCATGGGTTGGACGATTTGACTGAGGACTGGTGAAACCGGATGGCAACACCAGGCTCCAATCTAATTTGGCAGAGTTTCTACAGCTGGATGCCCTTCCTAACGCCAACCACTCAGAGTGTAGTGGGTGCTTTTACGTGTCACCCGCACGAAAACGGCCACGCTCGAAATGGTGTCTTTTATGTGCCACCCGCACAAGCCAGTCCAGGGGCACTGGCAACGATCTCGCTCGAAAATCCTACAGGAGCCAGTCAGGCGGTACTGGCAACGGCCACGCTCAAAATGGTGCATCTCATGTGCCACCCGCACAAGAACCAGTCCAGGGGCACTGGCAACGATCTTACTTGGCTTGCCGGGTCTTCTCACGCACAGCACATTTCCAAAGGTCTCGGTCAGTAGTCATCGCCTCGGTGAGGCCCAATGTATGAAGGTCTTGCCTCACCACCTCAGCCCAGGTCTTCCTGGGCCTACCTCTTCCACGGGTTCCCTCAACTGTTAGGGTGTGGCACTTTTTCACGCAGCTATCCTCATCCATTCTCAGCACATGTCCATACCAGTGCAATCGTCTCTCTTGCACACCACAACTGATGCTTCTAATGTTCAGCTTTTCTCTCAAGATACTTACACTCTGACGGGTATTCACATTGACATTACACATCCAACGGAGCATACTGGCTTCATTCCTTGTGAGCTTACGTATGTCCTCAGCAGTTACAGCCCATGTTTCACTGCCATGTAGCATGGCTGTTCGTACGCATGCGTCATACAGTCTGCCTTTTACTCTGAGTGAGAGTCCCTTTGTCGCCAGCAGGAGTAAGAGCTCTCTAAACTTTGCCCAGGCTATTCTTATTCTAGCAGCTACACTTTCAGCGCACCCACCCCCACTACTAACTTGGTCGCCCAGATAGCGGAAGCTATCGACTTCCTCTAGTTTTTCACCCTGGAATGAGATAGAAGTTGTTTCCTGTTTGTTTACAGTCTTTATTGCACCTGAACATCTGCCACAAACAAAAACTAACTTGCTAGTTAACCTGCCTTTGATGTTGCTGCACCTCTTATGTGTCCATAGCTTGCACCGGGTACATCTTATAGAGTTACTACCTACTCCTTTTCTACATACTGAGCAGGGCCATCTACCTGAAGGGGTTTGTGTTTTATCTACCTTCCTACTTATTAGGATTTTGGTTTTAGCTAGGTTGACTCTAAGGCCCTTCAATTCTAGACCTTGCTTCCACACCTGAAACTTCTCCTCTAGTTCTGATATTGACTCCGCAATTAGGGCAAGGTCATCAGCATAGAGGAGCTCCCAGGGGCAACCTGTCTTGAACTCCTCTGTGGTTGCCTGGAGGACTATGATAAATAAGAGGGGGCTGAGGACGGAACCTTGGTGGACCCCTACCTCCACCCGGAATTCATTGCTGTACTCATTTCCAACCCTCACCTTACTGGCAGCATCTCTGTACATGGCTCGCACAGCTCTCACTAACCATTCTTCTATCCCAAGTTTCCTCATTGACCACCAGATAAGGGATCGGGGGACCCTGTCAAAGGCTTTCTCCATGTCAACGAAAGCCAGGTACAGAGGTTTATCCTTAGCTAGGTATTTCTCCTGCAACTGTCTCACTAGAAATAAGGCATCAGTAGTGCTTTTACCTGGCACGAACCCAAACTGCATCTCATCTAAATTGATTCGCTCCCTAATTAGTTGGGCTATGACCCACTCTGTAACTTTCATAACCTGATCTAACAGCTTGATGCCTCTGTAATTATTTGTATCTAAAGCGTCACCTTTACCTTTGTAGCAGTTGACTATGATGCCGTAATACGGGTGACTAAGCTATAGCCAACACTGCCAGATATTTTGAGCATCTCTGCAGTGATTCCTGATGGGCCGGGGGCTTTCCCGGTCTTCATACTCTTAATTGCTTTATCTACCCTGGTACTATCAACTCGGATAGATGGTCCCTCTATTGGGTCGACATACGGCAGGCTCTCTTTCTCCCATTCATTCTCTTTATTAAGCAATCTATCGTAGTGGCATCTCCAGACCTCTTTCTTTGCATCCTCATTTAGTGCAAGCGTACCATCATCCATGCGAACACATTTCTCTCCTACAACATCACTATTCTCTCTCCTACACTGTCTTGCAACACGAAATACCTCGACTCTTTGGTCCTCACGGCGCAGAACATTGGCAAATCTTTCCTTATCTGCTTCCCCTCTGGTTAAATAAACCTGTCGCCTAGCCTCCCTTCTGGCACATTGGTACAATTCCCTGCTACCACCGTTCTTCCAGTCCTTCCAAGCCTGTTTCTTTTGTCTAATAGCCCTGTCTACCTCCTTGTTCCACCACCACGTTACTCTGGGTCGGGAGGGGACCTTACACCACCCACAAATCTGGTCGGTGGCTTTCAACAGGTTGTCCCGCAGAAATCTCCAATTGTCTTCCACGTTGTATGATGCTATATCCCCTTCTATTTCGTTAGATGCTTCAAGTAACTTGTCTCTAAGTCTCTGTCCATTTATATATATATATATATATATATATATATACATACACTCACACATAGGTATATATATGTGTACATTGTTTTTATGTGAAAGTATATATAGATAAAAAGAATGTAATATTAAATTGAAGGACCACTTAGTACAGTACTTTTCAGTAGAGTACCTATTTATTCCTTTTTCAAAATGTATATTGATTTTTACCTTTCAGCTTGCTGTAGTCTACTTGCATTTTTCTAGCATTATATACTTTTTGAGGAGG
Organism: Octopus bimaculoides; assembly: GCF_046866305.1. Lineage (NCBI taxonomy): Eukaryota > Metazoa > Mollusca > Cephalopoda > Octopoda > Octopodidae > Octopus > Octopus bimaculoides. Next base: position 66,327,751 of record NC_142931.1, on the reverse strand, counting down.
TTTTCTTTGAACTGGAGTAATAAGAAGTAAATGAAAATTAGTATATGGGTGACAAGAGAAGTCATTATATTGGAAGTGGGGAATTGGAGAAAAATTGGAAGAAAGTATGTTTGTAGCATATAGAAAAACAAATGGAGATAGTTATTCTGGTTTGATAAGGGTATTGTTTATTGCATAGGGTTTAGTCAGGCATGTAACTATAGAAATAATTGTCGTACACATCACACAATTATTTTGTTGATTCTTTGTGTGTATGTGTGTGTGCATATATGTATATACAGACACATATGTTCGTACATTTATGTACATATATATGTATTTGTGCATGTGTTCCTTTTTGTTATATATATATTTATATAACCTTAATGATTGAATTTAGTTATTAGAATAGTAATTGTATTTGAAAATGGTGTTATTGATACCTTTCCATTTATTTTGTTTTATAAGCCCATCAAAAATTGGTGATTATGAAGAGAGGTTTTACAACGTAACATTACTTTACTTAATATTTTATTTTCCTTTCTTTAAGAGGGATTTTAATACCTTTTTATATTCGGATTTGATGCCAAAGAAGGTAAAAAAAAATCTAATAGAAACATGAGTATGTATTTAGTATGGATATAAATAGCAACTAACTATTTAATGAATAATCTTATAAATATTTACTTAAGAAACTTTCTCCTTGATTTCTTCTCAAAAGATAGCAATTATATCTTAAAGCAGACATTTGAAATTAATCTGTATTGACTTTTGGCTGTCAATTGTTTTTTTGTTCTTTGATTTTTTTGTGTGTTTGATGTTCTAAAATATTGCTTTACTCTCATCTGTTTTAATGTGAAGCTATTTCAAGTATGGATTGTTTACTCTTGAAAGAGTTTAAGAAAAGATTCATTTCTTCTTTTGATAGTGTAATTTATCCTTCTTGTAAGAAGACAAAGTACACAAACTAGTTCACTTTTTTTCCACATTTCTGTTGTTTTTTCTTTTATATAAAAAGAGGGAAAAGTGTGAAAGGTATAAAAGAAAGTCTGCAAATGTGTTAGTGTTTGTACATCCCATCAGTGGGAGGAAGAAGGGTGTGTAGAATATTAAGAAGATAATTGTTGACACACACACACATATATATGTGTATACAGAAGCATATATATATATATATATATATATATATATATATATATGTATATATATATATATATGTATATATATATATATATATATATATATATATATATATATATATATATATATATATATATATATATATATATATATATATATATATATATATATATATATATATATATATATATTTATATATATTTATATATATGATAATAAATTATTGCTGTTTTGATTATAAGTCTCCTTAATCAAGACTGAATTAAGGATAAACAACAATAGAGTCGTATTACAAAATAACTGCATTATATTTGAAGCTTTAGTATAAAAGTGATAATACAAAAGACATACTTTGAATTCAATTGGACCAGCTTCTGTTTCGTACAAGAGAAAAATTGCAACTGTCTAAAAAGAGTCTTGTTATTCATGTCATAGAGTTGGAAGCTACACTGAAAATTTGGAGCTATTCTTATTATTTATGAGAAATTTCTCAGTAATTATCTTTTTCAGAGTCTTTCACTAATCAGTATTCTAACTCTGATTTGTTTAATTATCTCTGTCTATTTGTACTTCTTTTTCTGGGCAGATTGAAAATAATATCAAATGAAATAAAATCCATTTAAGATAGACATGTTCTAACATTACAAAAGGGGGAATGTGCAATCATGATATTAGATATAAATATTACTTCTTGTGTAAACAGCTCTCAGTTAATGAATGTAGTTTATATATTTGTAAGCTGAGCAAACTCTGCTTCTGCATTAGTTAGCCTAGAAAATTATATTTTCATTCAAAAAAAAAATAACAAATCATTCTTGTTCTGTGTCTTGTTACAAAATGTATTTGACATTATAGAAAAAGTAAACACTGAATTTCAAACATCAAGTACGAATTGAAGTTATATACATTGATTAATTAGTGCCTAATGTTACCATCATGAAGTAAAATATTGATGGCACATGAATTCCATTATGAAGAGTTGATGTTCTATGGAGTAATAAGGAGCAGCTAGTGTAAAGTGAAGGGAGTGAAACTTATTACTGGTCAAAGAAGATTGAGGAATAAGTGTTTTGTTGTTTTTTTTTTCTCACGATGTCCCTGTTTCAGCAAACTGGATATGCATGTTTTACAGAGTGTAAGCATCTTGAGAAAAAAAGTTAGGCATAAGAAGAATCAGATGTGGTGTGCAAGAGAGACGACTGTGCTGGTATGGTCATGTGATGTGTATGGATGAGGACAATTGTATAAAGAAGTGCTGATCTTTAACTGTGGAGGGAACCTGTGGTAGAGGTAGACCCAGGAAGACATGGGAGGAGGTGGTGAAGCATGATTTTCGAACTTTGAGCCTCACAGTGGCAATGACTAGTGACCAATACCTTTGGCAATGTGCTGTGCTTGAGAGGACCCGTCAAGCTGGTGGCATGTGAAGAACATCTTTTGAACATTGGACCTCACGGAGGCAAAGTGGCTGAGTTCCTTTTGAGCGCTGGGCCTCACAGAGGCAAAGTGGCTGAGTTTTTTTCAAGTGTTAGGTTTCATGGAGGCAAGGTAGCTGAGTTCCTTTTGAGTGTTGGGCCTCATGGAGGCAATGACCAAGACCCTTGGCATTATGGCGTGCTTCAGAAGACCCATCAAGCTGAGCAAAATTGCAGTTGTGGTAGGTACCAGTGTCACACAAATTGGCACCCATGCCGGTGGCATGCAAACGCAATCTGGTGTCATGCTCAGAGTAGTTGGCATTACACACTCAGAGTAGTTGGCATTAGGAAGGGCATCCAGCCATAGAAAACTGTACCAAATCAGACTGGAGTCTGGTGCAGCCTTCCAGCGTGTCAGCCCAGTCAAATTGTCCAACTCATTCATGCCAGCATGTACAACAGACGTTAAATGATGATGGCGATTATTAAAGTCTAGTTGGAAGAGTATGGAGGGACATAACAAATCTGGGTGAAATTTTGGAAGATAGAGAACTTCATCAGCATCACTCTGTGATGATGTGATCTGGCAGAAATGTGTGCATACAATTATAAATGCATTTAGTCATTCTTGCCACTCATGCTTAAAGTAACCTCTTTACTACTTCCAGTTATTCACCATGCCGTGACAGTTGCAAACATGTGCTGTTCAATTTCTCCAATTTCCCTTCTCAGTTCTATTCTCTCCAGGTTTATCCTACATTTTAGAAGAAGAGTGAATACTTGAAATGCTTAAAGACATTTTCTTATATTAGCACTATTTCCTGAGCATCAAACTAATACCAGCTCTGTTCATTTTTTTACTTAATTTTTTTGTATTTTTCTTAACATTTACACCACAACACACACACACACACACACACACACACACACACACATACACACATGCGGTTAAATATATCATATGTGTATATATATGTATTGCATTACATCTTTCAGTATGGTCTTGAGTCAACACATACCTTGTTAGTAAAATCAGGCAGATTGAATCTGATGTGATAGCTTTTTGGATGAACTCCATCTATACTGTCCTAATTTTGTTACACCTTGAGTCATGCTGGTTCTGTCTGAGAATTACTTGAAGCTTACAAGTGCCTGTGAAATACTTAGCCCCTTCCAGTCTAACACAGTGAATAGGTTAGTTCAGTTGCTCAAACAACTACACTTGTCTTTGTAGGAAGAGCTGCACTTTTATGTGTGAACATAAGTTCATATAAACTACATATTCATATTCACACACATTGTCTTTTATTCTAACTTTTATGACCAGAATTGAGTTAAAACTCCTTATGTCAGTGTATTCTTTATAGATTATTAGTGTAGAATTTATGATTGCACTATTGAAATACAGTAGGAATAAAGATAACAACAAGATAACATAAAGTGTTGCTGGAAATGATATTTATTATCAAATTTCTTTTGAGTTCCTTTTGCTAATGGTATTATTGAGTATGCTAGGTTTGCAGTTGAATAATTAATTTTTCCATCAATAAAAGTATTTTAATATAATATACTTATCAAATGTACAGACTAATAGAAAGAACTCTAAGAACAAGGTATAAAAAAAAAAAGAAAAAATTTGGAGAGCAGCCATTTTGAAGCTCTATCTAACCAATGCACAGCAGAATCTTGACAAAAAAAAAAAAAAAAGGATAATATTGATATAAATTTTCAGTTTTATGAATTCTGCACATAAGAGACTACTAATCAATTTACATCAGTGAATAATAGTTATCTTCTATACACTAGTTGTTTTAAGATTCTATCTAAGTAATGGATATTATGAGACATTTTCAGTGTATATTTTAGTAGGATTCCCCAAACAAAGAAATCAGGTTTTTTTTTTTCCACCAACATGTTATATACAGACATACTGCTTTTAACACTTGTTGCTTAGTGTTTAGTTTCTTCAACTTTTGTTTTTTTCACCTTCTCTGATAAATCTTCAATTTTTTTATAAAGTAGCACCTACACAGCTTCCAACTTCACCTCCACTAACACCATTTAGTTCATTTTATTTATCCATTACTTTCAGTTAATATTGATTTGTGCTAATGTTTGCAAATGAAGTACCATTTCACTAACAGCTTGACATAAAACAATTTGAATTTTCTTTAAATTAAAACAAAAATAAAGATAGCATCCATTTCGATTTGAACTGGATAAATTACTTGCATGTTTTAAAATGGTGGATCATAAGGTTATCTCAGTTTGATAGACTTAGTTAAAGATTCTTCTATGTATCTGTCTAAAACACATTATTCAACAAATTGCTCCTTTATCAGAGAAAGTTGCCCAGAAAAAAAAAATAAATGAAGTAAAAAAAAAAAGATTTATTCTACAAGATGTAGCCTAATAACATCTGATGTAATTTTTGTTTTTCTGACATCTCACGATTCTGATTTGTCATGACAACACTGGGGTATTATTTAAAGTAGATAAAAGTTGATTATTTATGGACAATGGAATATCAATTTTATTTTTAAATGATGCTACAAATCTTTTCAAACTATAACTAACCATTTTAATGCTGACAGCTTAACAATTTCATTTCATGTTTAGCTTTTAATATAAAATGCATGTACTTTTCATAGATTACATCTTTAGTACATTGTGCTATGAGTCAGGGGTTGCCAACTTTTAGTGGTTGGTATGTATTTGAATACTGATGAGGAAAATGTGAGGACAAGTTGAGGAAAAGGAAATATCTTCAACAATGATTTTAATAATGCTAAGTAATGATATATATATAATTTAGAATTTGTTATGTATGTTTAAATATGTGCGAAATGAAAGACAGTGGAAATTTTGAGAGAGAGACACAGAGAGAGTGTGTGTGTGTGTGTGTGTGTGTGTGTGTGTGTGTGTGTGTGTGTGTGTGTGTGTGTGTGTGTGTGTGTGTGTGTGTGCATGTGTGTGTGTGTGTGTGTGTGTGTGTGTGTGTGTGTGTGTGAGTTAAGAGATGAAATATACTTTGGTTATGTGAGGCTGGGGCCAGATAACTTTTTGCTGCAAGAAGCGGAATCACTTCGAGAAGAAAGTTGAGAATGTAGAGAGGCATTGTTGAACCGAAGTTAAAGATAAATAAATACCCTTTGCTTACAACAAAGAAGGCCCCTTAAGAAAATCAGATTTCAGAGATTATAAAGATTTACTTAACTTCAAGAATATTCTTTTTGATATTTAGGCACGAAAGCCGAAAATCGTCATCTTTTTTCTGTCAATGCCTATCAAAATTGACACCAGCAACGATTGTTTAATAAAAATGCTAGTTGGCATTTTTTTTTATAAAACTCAAGAATATAGTGCAGGTAACTTCAGTTAATATTTCCAAATTTGGTAATGCTAATTACAAGTATATTTAATTTTACACCTAAATGTTCTCAAGAAAAATCCAGTGAAGCTACACTGATATGTATTTTGTCTCAAAGTCTTCAATTTACTAAAGTGTAAAATAGGATTTTCTTGCTGTCAATGTGTTTACCAAATGCCTTAGTGGCATAACGCAAGCAGACACTTCGCTGAGAGCATACTGTTTACTACATTATATGTAACAAATTGATTTGCCTTTATCAGCGATGAGGGAACCTGTGGTATGTGTGCCCAAAGTGACTTGTATAAACACTTTATTGTTACACGGTAAATATAAGTTTTTGTTAGTGATTTTATAAAGAAAAAAATCAATAACTTTCGGTCTGTTAGATATATTCTTAGATGTAGATGTAATAGCTTAGTTATTCACTGCTCCAAATAAAACAAAAGGAAATGATAAAAAAATTAAATAAATGTTCTTTATTAACAAGTAATTGTCTTATTGAGGCAGCAAGTGTGTATTCGTGAAAGCTTAATTAAAAAGCATTGTAAAAGACAGTACCAAAAATCATGCAAAACATGATTCTGAAATTCTGAAATTCCATTTTTGAAACCAGAACTTATCAGAAAAATCTTGCAGTAGCAATTTACCAGTATTTTCATCAATATACTCATATCGAAGGGTTTTCAGTGATGCTCTTTGTTAAGCCTAACTATAGGCGATGCCTTACTGATGAAACCCATGCTGCATGAAGAGTTCTCAGAACAACCAAACATAATCTTAATGTAAAATGACTGTCATTGGTGGCACAGTAATAGAGGCCTCACTGAAATTTTATTTTCCTTTCATTTATCATTTTTTGTTTGTTTCATTTTCACATTTTGCTTCTATTGAAAATTTCATGTTTCATATTGCTGAGGTACTCTATAGTTTATAACAATGTTTTTTCTTCTATTGTCTTGTTTAAAAACATTAATATTAATTATTTTTATGTTGCCCATAAAGTACAATGCTTTCATAAATTGTTATTTTTCAATTGTCTTTTTAAAACTTGATATTAATAATTGTTTAAACATACTTCTTAAAACACTTCCATTTATTTCAATTTCTCTTTTATATTTTTGCTAATAGTAAAACAATAAATATGCATATGTATCAAGATTTTACCTTTATCTTAGAAAAGCTCCATTATCATTGCTATTTATTCATTAATTATGCTTTTTGTGAATTATTTCTTATAAATAAAGCATGTAATTCCTAAAGCTGTCCCATTCAAGTAATTCAGAAGTTATTGATTGTCTAAGCAGATTTCTTTGAGAATGCTTCCAAGCATTTTGTTCTCTTTCTCTGTTAAATACTTTGAACAATACAAGTATAATAGAAATGATAATCTGCTGCTCAAGAATTCCCATAGATGTATGAGAGAATTTTCTGAAACAGATTATCACCAATCTCGGTACACACACACTCAAACAGATTTGCCACCTTGACCTACATGGTCAAAAGTTCCTTGCTTCCTGAACTCATGATGTGTCAACCTGATGTACCTGTTTCTCTCCCTTTAGTCTTCTTCAATGTGTCTCACATTTCGAACCTCACATACCAATTTCTATATATATATGTGTGCATATATATATGTCTTTACATTCTGAGTTCAAATTCCATTGAGGTCAGCTTTGCCTGTCATCCTTTCGGGGTTAATAAATTAAGTACCAGTTGAATACAGGGGTCAATCTAATCAACTGGCCCCTCCCCCAAAATTTCAGGCAGTATGCTCAGAGTAGAAAAAAATATATTTGTGTGCATGCATGTGAGTGTGTGCATGTGCACATATGTCGACATGTATGCGAGGGTGCCTTAAAATTCCTGGCTTTGGGTAAAAGAAAATACAGGAGGCTCAGTTAATTATGATTTTATTTAACATATTGCCCTCTCAGATTCACACACTTATTGCAATAGTCCTTCAGTTTTTCTAAGCCCTGTAAAAGAACTCGGAAAGTTGGGCCTCCAACCAGGCCTTTCAGTGTACCCTTAAAACCAGAAACTTTTTAGTACCCCCTGTATATGTGTACGCTTGCACACATATCCATACAGATATAAAGACAAATTGTTATTAGTATGCGAGCTCCTTGTTTTCATCTTGTGAGACAATAAGCCTCTATCTGGACTCTCAAGTAGCTAAAGATGACAGCTAGTATTCCCTTGGGTAACCTGCAACTATTTTGATGTTTTCCAGAAAAATACATCTGTAGATAATCCTCCTATCTCACTATGAGCCAAAGAAAATACTAATAATATTAATTATAGGTGTCATTTCAAAGTATGCAGCATTTATTCTATTCAATAACTCTTTTAACTCTTTTACTTGTTTCAGTCATTTGACTGCGAACATGCTGGAGCACCACCTTTAGTCGAGCAAATCGACCCCGGGACTTATTCTTTGTAAGCCTAGTACTTATCCTATCAGTCTCTTTTGCCAAACCGCTAAGTAACAGGGACATAAACACACCAGCATCACTTGTCAAGCAATGCTAGGGGGACAAGCACAGACACACAAACACACACACACACATATATATTTATATATACATATATACGACGAGCTTCTTTCAGTTTCTGTCTACCAAATCCACTCACAAAGCTTTGGTCGGCCTGAGGCTATAGTAGAAGACACTTGCCAAAGATGCCACGCAGTGGGACTGAACCCGGAACCATGTGGTTGGTAAGCAAGCTACTTACCACACAGCCACTCCTGCGCCTATTTAAAATCTTAACTACAATTCTAAATAGTATTTAATTTTCACTCCAAACTGGCACAGACTTTTATGTCATGAGTGTAGAAGAAAATTTAATTTGTAACAAAATATATCTATCTAACATCATTAATTAAAATGAACCATTTTTGTTTAATGACATCCACAAAACCTTCAAGCATGTAAAAGAAAATCTTAACACATGCAAATTTGTTTGGGATATATTTCTTTAAATAACACTAGACAGAAAGTCTACACTTGACTTTTCTTCAAATAATAATGCTTTGCTTGAATGAGCATCGAAAAATCAATTACATATTTATGTCTCATCACTTCAGTTGCACTGTTAGGATGCAAATAAACTTCCACAGATGAAAATTTACCTGAAACAACTAAGCTGTAATATGTATATATGTGTACATACATTCATGCATACATACATACATACATACATACATACATGCATGTGTGTGTGTAAATGTATGTGTGTGTGTCTATCTGCCTGTACATGTTTGTATGTATGTATGTTGTATGTATATGTGCGTGTGTATGTGTGTAAATGTATGTGTGTGTGTATCTGTCTGCCTGTACATGTGTTTGTATGTGCGTTGTATGTATATGTATGTGTGTGTGTATAAATGTATGTGTATACATGCACAAACACATTTATGCATGTGTATGTATGTGTTGCCAGAGGTGAATCTATGAATGAGTGGTGCAAGTTGATGCTCTCTCTATGTAATAACTAATATACTTGTCTGGTAAACAAAAGTTGTATGATCATTTCCCTTTCAATTTTATTCTTTAGATATCATATGGTCACTGTATGTGTGTCTATGTGTCTTACTTACATATATATATATAATATATAGAATAATATCAAATTTATGACTTCAAGCTTTTATTAAACTGTAAATCTTTCTGATTTCTTGAATAAATAAATAAATAGATAAATGTGTGTGTGTTTGTGCCTGTGTGTGAGAGAGTGGAAGAGAATGGGAAAGATATGAAACTATCTGTGTTAGTTGCTGACTATCTAAACTTATATCTATAAATATGGGAAAATTTTAAAGGTAATAATAAGTATTTTAGTTTATTTATTTAGTTTGTTTTAGTCATTGCACATCAAGCCATGTTGAAGTTCCACTTTCATGTAAGGCAACATATTAAAATATGTAACAGTACTGTCCCTGTATACTGTTATGATACTAAATTGCAGTTATGATACTGAATAGAGCCACATATTATAACACCATACATATAGGAACAGCAGAATGTTCTATGCAAACGTATTTATCTATATCTATATAATAGTACGTACATGTATATATGTGGGAAGAACTGAAACAAGCATTTAGCATGATAAGACATGTAAGAATAATACCTTGTGGGATTACACTAATTACAAGAGTTTTCCCTGATAGTATACCATTAGTAGTAATCATTTATTTACTCTTCTTCAGGAAGTCAGAAAGCCAAACTGCAGTTTGTACTGAAAAGCAAGATCTTTCATTTTGCACGATTTGTCTGAACATTTGACAATGCCTAAGTTTATGTCATCATTGTTTGCAACTGTCAAAAGAGACAGATATGTTTTTATGAAATTTAAAGAGTTGTGTTAACCCTTTCGTTATTAGGTTTCTTATTAAATACACTGCCTCTGTTTTGTCATTTGATTTTAAAAATAATCAACAATTTGAAGAAAGTCAGTAAAATAACTAACATCTTTATTTTTATTATGAAGAAGGTGTTTAAGGTAGCAAGCTGGCTGAATTGTTAGCATGCTTAGTGGCTTTTTGTCTGTCTTTACATTCTGAGTTCAAATTCCACTGAGGTTGATTTTGCCTTTCATCCTTTCAGGGTTGATAAAATAAGTGCCAGTTAAGCACTGGGACTGATGCAATTGACTTACCCTACTCTCTCGAAATTGTTGACCTCGTACCAAAATTTGAAACCGTTATTAAGATGATGTTTGTAACATAACAAAATGTTCTTGTATAAAACTGTGATGTTTTAATTTTACTAGAAATATTTTTAAAAAAGACAGTTTTGTTTCATTAAAACTAGAGAGAGTCTCAGTGGGGTTGATATTAAGAGGGTTAAATAGTCTTTACAAACACTATATTGAATACAACTAAGGAAGTTATGGTTTTCTAGGTAATTAATTTTCATGCAGTCTTTTCCTTCCAGCATTTTAAATACTTGTAAGGTATCAGAGATGGGTGGTTTAAGGTTAATTTACTTCCCCCATTGAAAGGTAATGCTCAGAATTTCTGATTTCTCCTGTTCTTCACAGCTAACTTATTCCTCATTATAAACTTTTATTTGGTATTATATGCTGACACAGTCCATCATTTGTTTTCCCTTGGTTCGTAGTTGATTTAATTACTTGCTTGAGCTCTGTTTTCTCCTTTGTGAATTGTTGTAATAATAATAATAATGATAATAATAATAATATGAGATGTCCTGTATTGACACCAAACAAATACAAAAATCATCACGATAGGGTAGGACAGTAATTACATTGGAAAATCTGTAAACACTACAACATTGGCACTCCTGCTTACTAGTACAAACATCATCCTGAGCCAGTCGTTGAAGGTAAAAATGTGACTATCTCCTGGGATTTTCCAGTCAACACTAACAGAATGATCCAGGCTAAATGATCAGACATAATTATTAAAAAAAAAAAAAGGGAGAAAATACTTGTAGACTAATAGATGTAAGTGTTCACACTGATAAAAATATATCTGTAAAGGAATTTGACAAACTTAGTAAATACAAGGACCTGGAAATTGAAATACAAAAGACGTGACATCTTAAAGCAAAAACTGTGCCCTAGGTATGTTAGAAAAGGGATGTCAGAAACATCAAGACAATATCACAGGAGATCCATGTCTTAGAGAAATCCAAATGATTGTAGTGACAAGTACTATCCACATCCTTAGAAAAATCCTATCAATTTAAATGTTTGTGCCCCTGCCACTTTCACTCCCCAAGCTTTCAGTTTTACTTTAACATCCCTTATCCTCTAGGACACTTGGTGTGTTTTGGCAAGTGATTACAACAAACATGCAGATTAAAATTAAATAACAATAATAATAATGATAATTGGTACTTGGGTGTTAAGTATGATGGAAAGAGACCCTGTGAGACCCTTGACAACAAGTTGCTGTCTGCTCTCATAGAATTAACCTCAAAGTGCATGTACAGTACATAGAATAATGTACAGAAACTAAAAGTGAAGAGTAATTTAAAAGAAAAGTTGTAGGGGCACTAAGTGTACTGTGATGGCTAACTATTAAATATTCTTGTAACATTGGAGCATGTGCAGTCTTCAGAACTGTCAGATCCTGTCAAACTATCCAACACGTGCCATCATGTAACATGGATGTTAAAGGACGATTTTTTTAAAGCTTGTTATTCCATGTTAGCATATGTTAAGGAATTATTTGAGGCAAGCATCTATGGCCATATGTTCTTTGTGATGCCAACCTTTACCTGTTTTTTCAAGTAAAGGACTTTATTTATAAGCAACCGGTCTTATTTGTTGAATAAGAATTAACATCATTATCACCATGTGATGCAAGTAGTATCAAGTATGGAATATCAACATTCATACATATCTGTGTACATGTGTATACACACACACACACACACACACACACACACACACACACACACACACACACACACACACACACACACACGCACACACACACACACACACACACACACACATTGCAGTTTCCATCCAAAATATTCACTCAAATGGTGCCATGCAATGGAACTGAAGTTTACAAAAATGTTATTGCAAAGCAGCCTTCATGACCACACTGCAACCAAGAGAGAGATAGAGATAGAGAAAGCAAGAAAGAGATTAACATGCAGAAGCACACCCTGTATGAAAACTCATGCTTTTTGTTCCTATTTTAGAAAACTAAGTTTATTATTTATAAAAATATTTCCTTTGTTCATTTAAAATGCTATCAAAACATATATAGCCTGATATATAGCATTAAATTTGATTGCTCTGGAAACGGTTTAGATTATGTAATTGCTCAGAGTATTATCATAGGCTTGGTGTAAATGTTATCAAAACACTGAACTGAAACTATATCAAGAAACCTCCAGCTGGAAAATGTAAATTTGTTGGCTTTGTTCAAGAGTTTGATTAAACGGTTTCCTGTTCATTCTGACTTTCTTTCAGGAATTATAGTATTTCTATATCCATATCCACTTTATTCAATCTATGCAGAAACGTATTTTTACATATGCAAAGATAAAAAGATGAAACAAAAATAATTATGAATGTGTCTATTTTGATAATTATGAATGTGTCTATTTTGATAATTATGAATGTGTCTACTTTGATAATTATGAATGTGTCTATTTTCATCAGTTCATATGTATATACGTAATAAATATTTGTTGCTTATCAAAAGGGAAAGTATTATATTATCAAACTTAGTATTTTCTTTGAATCAAATCCAATGCAATTCTCATAAATTATTTTCAATTCATTTAATTGTGCCATTAGATTGTAATACATAAATTGGATTTCAAAAAATCACTATTCTATTATTTTTTATTGGTTTCAGTCAGTGAGCTTCAACGATGCTGGGGCACCACTTCAAGTACTTGGTTGGTTATATGAATCTGAGATTTATTTTATCAATCTCTGTTCCTCAACCTGTTCAGTTATAGGACATAAAAAGATACAGCACACATGCATGCACACATACATACACATTCTTGTCTGAGGAATCTATAATGCATTGGGAAAATTCTAGAGTTAGAAACAACTGGTTCTGAGTAAATAAATTATCTATCTCTCTGCCTACCTTCATGCCTACATGTGCATGTATGTGTGTGTGTGTGTGTGAATGTATACATACATAGAAGCAGGGATTGTGTGGCTGAGGAAGCTTGTTTCTCACCATGTAGTCTTGGATTTAGTTCCATACTTTGGGCACGTGTCTCCTTCTATAGCCCTAGGTCTCTCTCTCTTTCTCTCTCACTCTCTTTATATATATATATATATATATATATATATATATATATATATTCATATGTATGTGTGTTTGTGTGTATGCCTGTGTTAGTTTCAAGCTTAGTGGTCCAGCAAAAGAGGATGATAAAATTAGTACCAAGCTTAAAAATAAACACTGGGGACAATTTGTTCAAATTCACTCTTTAAAGTGGTTCCCCAGTACAGCCACTGTCCAGTGACTGAAACAAGTTAAAGATAGATATAAAACACCCTGAGAAATCTATCAGGTAATGCAAATGCACTAAGTTCTGAGTGCACTGCTTCTTATAGATCAAACAGCTGTAAGCTAATGGAGTTGATTACATAATTTCTTCTCCCTTGTCATATTGTCATTCCATTAATTTACATATTTTACATGTGTCTGTAGTGGAGGCATGTGGCTTAGTGGTTAAGGTGTTGGACTCATGATCATAAGATTGCTCTTTCAACTCCTGGACTGGACTATGCGTCAAAACTCTTCATTTCACCTGGTAAAAATGAGTAACCCTGTGACAGACCAGTGTCCTGTCCAGGTGGGGAATTTATATGCCGCAGAAAACAGGAAACTGTCCTTATGATTCAGGAAGGAACTTTACTTTTTTCGTTTTTTATATATGAATATATAAATACACTCACATATATACAAATGCGTGCCTGCATCTACACACACACACACACACACACACACACACACACACACACACAAACACACACAAGCGCACACAAAAGATGCATTCCTGCATAGCCTTTGTTTATGAAATTCAATTCTACTCATAAGCTATTAGTTCATGTTCTATACATTGATATTGAATTCAGAACCACCTGAGTGTAAAGCAAATTTTTCAATCACACAGTCATACCTGTACTTATGTCCACCTGCACTGCACCTACTATGTAAATATATTTCAAATATATTGTTGTAGTTATGTGACATCATAGACACTGTTAGTATATATTATTTATACATCAGTGTATACCTAAGTACAATTACTCACATTCATTGTTTAACAAATACTGCACTTTAGTTATTTACTTTAGGAATGTTAGCCATTTATCTCCATAATCTATGGCATATTTACTCCTTTTAATTTCAGTTGTAGTTGGTAGTAGTATAAGCATTAATTTCTATTAATCATTCAAATGATTCATGCAGAGACGAAGAATTATTACTGTTGCTTTTTGAATAATCGTTAAGTGATGTATTAGCTAACGTAGATGATAGTAAGTACTTATTTTAGCCTCTGAGTCTAAAGTCAGTGAGGGCGACGGAGTTGAAATTTCTGACGACAGTCATGAAAATGTTATTTTTCAATTAGAACAAAATTTCACAGCTTTCAATAAAGTGGATACCTGAGCTGCAGAATATAAATGACTACAACCATTAATCAAAAGCAGGACGGCGCTGACGCCACCACCACCACCACCTACAACAACAACAACCATCACTGCCACCACCATCACCACCACCACCACTAACCACCACCATCACTTCCACCACCACCACCACCTCTACCAACATCACTACTATCATCTAACTCATTCCGACAGTACTAATGAATATATTATTATGTACTTATTGAACTGTTGGTTTTAAAATGGAATCTAAAAACAAGAAGATCAGATTTTGAGCACTTGAATTAATCACATGTCAGTAATAAACTGTTTCTTTTCCCTGCTCTAGTGTATCCATCAGGAAAACATTGAATAGTCCAGATCAGTGAGCAACTTGTGTTTCATTTAGCTTCCATCAGAAATGCATTACCAATTTTGGCCCATTTATCTTTCACAAGCAATGAACGAGCTTTGTGCTTCATCTGCAAGAGTCAGCTTGTATTAAAACAGCGAGATTAATTGGTTTACTTGTCTATATAAAATATCAGTATTTTAGGTGTTCAATGTTCACATTTGCAAAGGCAGCCACATCAACATTTCTTAGTTAAGTTTCATTCTTATATTTTTGTAATCCACAAATTTATTGACAATCTATAGGCATGTTATCATGTTGGTATGATTTCTGAAGGCACTCCAAACTGTTTGTAACTCAAAATAAAGGGATCATTTTGAACATTAATGGTTGTAAAGTTAGTATATATATATATATCTATATATATATATATATATATAATCAAAATAAGCAACACAGATTTTAAAGATGATTGCAGTACGCACGTTTCATGCTACTCCATTTATTTAAGTAATGTGCGCATTACATTAAATGCAATATGTAGAGCAATCTTCAGCTGCACGAAAATGCAGAAAATTACAGTAGAATAGACATATTATAATTGTGGCAACATTTCAAATCCAAGTGGGAGGAAGAATACATAAAAATCCATCTTGACATAGTCAAGTCTATCAGGCTAGAAATTGGTTCTAGGCAAAAATTCTGTCTCTGATTTTATTGTCTCTTATCTAGTAGTAATAGTATAAGGGACAATCACTTCTAAGGAAAGGGAAGGTGTAAGCATTATGCATGGACATGGCTATAAAGGATATGGTTATAAAAGTTTCTCTGGTCAGAGTGGCAACTCTCTTATAGGTTGGGTTTTTTTTACTACTATCAAAATGTTAAGGAATTAAACCCTAGGTATATAGGTCAAACAGGGCTTTTTCTTTAGTCTGAATAGAGCATCAGTATTGTTTTACAGACATCAATATTAGCTTAAACAATATTTTAACAATAAGAGGTATGTTAATAATAATAAAATGAATCTAAATCTAATACCATACTATATTCTGGTGCCTAAACATAAGTACCTTATTCAATTTTTGAATCTAAATCTAAACCTTATATATATATATATATATATATATTTATATATATATATATATATATATATATATACATAAATACATATATATATATATACATATATATACATATATACATATATACATATACATATATATATATATATGTATATATATAAATACATATATATGTATATATGTATACATATATATATATATATATATATATATATATATATATATATATATATATATATATATATATACACACACATATATACACACACACGCACGCGCACACACACACACACACACACACACACACACACACACACACACACACACACACACACACACACACACACACACACACACACACACACACATATATATACAGTAAAATTTAGATTCAAAATTGAATTGCAGTACACATGTTTCCTGCAACTCCATTTATTTAAGTTGTATTGCTTACAAGAGCCATAAACAAGCACAATTTTCTGTCAAACGATTACAATGTGAAGTCACATGGGACAAAACTAATGGATGTCCCCCAACTATCACCTCCCATCACACACAGTCTTGTGGTTGCATGGATTAGAAGCTTGTTTCCCAACCATGTGGGCTTTGATTCAATCCCATTGTGTGGCAACTTGGGCAAGTGTCTTTAACTGTAACCCCAAGCTGACCAAAGCATTATCGATGGATTTTGATAAGAGAAACTAAAAGCAGTTTGTTGTGTATGTTTATTGATATGTGTGTGTATGTATATATATATATATATATATATATATATATATATATATATATATATATATATATATATATATATATATATATATAGCTAGAAGAAAAACGGGATTAAAAAATCCTGGTAGATCTCAATAAAGCACTCAGTATTAAAAGAACTTCGCTTTACAATATTCAACAATTAGACACCAATAAATATATGTAGAATACAGATCCCAGGTAAATCCTCCTGCACGACTGGTAAATCCTGTCATGGAAAAATCCAAAGTGCTCGACAACAACAAATATGTATAGAAAAAAATGACATATTCATTATAGAGCTCGTCTAATAAAGCCAATAACTGTTTCTATTACATTAACATAAAATATAAAGGACATAATGGAAATTAATATGCACATGTCAAAATTTACAACACTACTATATCACTTATGAAAAATGACTTTGCTTAAATGGCAGCCATTTGTGGTTTTGCACACTCATGCTCTTTCCAAAACTTGCACCATAAGATCTTCAAGAATTCCAGACCCCAATTCTTTGATTTCTCTATTGAAGTTTTCATTAATTTGCACCAAGGTTTTCAGTTTGTTGATGTAAACCCTTTCTTTCAGGTATCCCTACAAGAAAAAATCAGGGCTTGTCAAGTTTGAGGAACATGAAGGCCAGTTGATGTTGCCGTAACAGGAGATTATTGTCTCTCCAAAGCACTGCTGTAGCAACTGCATTGTTTCTCTTGCAGTATAAGCAGCTGTACCATCTTGCTGGAACCATGTGTGGAGGTCCACTTTGAATGACCTTCACTTTCTCCAGACTTGACTAGCCCAGATTTTTTCTTGTGGAGATACCTGAAAGAGTATCAACAAACCAGAGATCTTGGTGCAACTGAAGGAGAACATCAATAGAGAAATCAGTGAAGTGAAGTGAAGTGTGAAACTCTTGAGGGTGTTATGGTGCATGTTTTGGAAAGAGCACGGGCGAGCGAAGCCAAAAATGGCGGCCATTTAAGCGATGTCATTTTTCATATGTGATCTGATGGTGTTGCACAATTTGACTTGTACATATTAATTTCCATTATGTCTTTTATATGTACCAGACTTAAAAACATAAGTACTGAGGTCGATTTCTTTAAATTAACCCTTCAAGGTTTATTTAAAGAAATATTCCCTAATAGACAGGGAACAACACTGGAAAATACGAAAACTAAAAGAAGCAGCACATATGCTAGGACACAACAACCTCCTAAGCAGACCGAGTGCAGATATGAATAGCATATGGGAACCGGTATTGAGGAAGGATAGAAAAATAATAGATTTATAAGCCTTAAAATTCACCCTATAATTGCCCACGGGCATATGGCATAGTGGTTAAGAGCGCGGGCTACTAACCCCAAGGTTCCGAGTTCGATTCACTGCAGCGACCTGATTAATAATAATAATAATATAATAATAGTAACATCGATAGGAATGAGAACCCAGGTTCGAAATTTCCCCAAGACACCTGACGAAGGCTGGAGGGTATATCAGCCGAAACGTTGTGTTAACAACAAACAAGATGAGGACGAATATCCGTCAAATGTAGATAATGTAAATAATGTCTTTTATATTGTATGAAAATTTCATACATTTGTTTGTAAAGTTGAGGAAGTTATTAAAAATTGAAATCCATCAGTGACTTTTGAGATACTCTATATATATATATATATATATATATATATATGTATATATATATGTGTGTGTGTGTGTGTGTGCATGTATGTATGTATGTATATATATACATATGTATATATGTATATATATATATATATGTATATATATATATATATATATATATCCATGTGTGTTTGTCTTTGTGCTGTGTTTGTACCTTTCTACTGCATGACAACTGGTGTTGTTGACATCCCTGTAAATGAGACCTATAAAATATGTACCAGACTTAAAAACATACGTACTGAGGTCGATTTCTTTAAATTAACCCTTCAAGGTTTATTTAAAGAAATATTCCCTAATTTGGCTGCAGTCCAGTAACTAAAACGAGTAAAAGTAAAAGATAGATATATCTAATTGAGATAAGAGTAAATATACAAATATACATAACTTGCATTACACAAAATGTAAATATTTGGAGAATCCCAAATCTGCATTGGAGGAAATCATGTTGGTGGTTTCCATTTTAATTCTGTATCAAATAGTTTGCATGTGTATCCACATTATATTTACGAATGTAAATAGATTTTATTCATTTGGCTCAAAATTAACCTTAAAAAGGCAATTAAATCCAATAATTAAGAAGAATATAAATAACTGAGAAGTAATTAAAAACTTGCATTAATAAAGGGAAAAAAACTGTTTATACTAAGTATTTATATGTATATGTGTGTGTGTGTGTGTGTGTTTGTTACCTGAAAACAATGGTGCCATTTTGGGTGTGTTGTTTGTAATAAAAGACAACTAGAATACTACTAATTTAATGTTTAGATCAATTGATTTTATTGTTATATTTACAGTATATGATAGCATACATACAATAAGCATTGTTTGTTTAGATTCATATCTTCTTTTAACAAGTTAGATAAAATACTAAAACAGGGAGATGCTTGTTGAAGACCATTTAACATAATATACAAACATTATAAATACCTTCCAAGCATTTTTCTGAATATAGCTATTAAATTGCTGTTCAAAACTAGGCATATTCTTGTACACAAACTGTTAAATAGCATGTGCAGAGATGGATAACAACACCATAAACTACACCACTCTAACATTAGATGATAGGTATACAATATATATGCATGTGTGTTTATGTGTTCGTGTATATATGTGTGTGCATTTGTTTGTGCAGCTGTATGTGTGTGTACAGGTATATGTGTGTACATGTGTAGGCACAACATTTTAGAAGTCATTAATTTATACCTCAATGATTCTCTTTTTAGTTTCTTTAAATTCTCATTTGGAAACATATTTATCAATCCAATACTACATTCCAATAAAATATCATATTTGTTAACTAATAATCACCTGCATTATTGATTGGTTGTGGTATATTGTTTTCCATTTCTTTATATGCCATCAGCTGCAATCAAATTACATTCAAAATACTTGAGAATTTACAATACTTGATCATATACATAAGTGTCTCTGTAGCTATATTAATACATATGCATACATACAGACACACACACTCAATCACACACATATGCACATATGTGTCTGTGTGTATATATATATATATATTATTATAGCTATGTACATGTATATGTAGTTATGTATATATTCCTGCACACGTTTATAGTCACCTGAAGAGACCCACACAACTACACAAGCACACATACAACATATCTTGTGTGTGTTTGATATATATATATATATATATATATATATATATATATATGGATAGAATATAGAAGAAAGTGCTGAAAGACAAAGCTATACACACAGCTACACATCACTATATCAATGTTAATTGAGAACAAGTTGTATTACTGTAATGAGACCATATATACATAGATATGTTGGAAACGAGTGTGAATGCTAATATGATTAATTCTGGTATTATTAAATACATTCTCAGTCAGTCAATACTTTTTATTATATTGGACTTCATCAGCAATCTCTCCATATCCTACTTAACTTTATGTTTCTTTTTTCTTGCCTGACTTGTTTAAATTTTTTTCCTTCCTCATTAATAAAGTGAATTTAGTTAAAATCATTTAATTAGTTTCTAGGTTCAGTAATGTTTTTTTATTAACTGTTTTCCTAGTAATTGGTCTCTCTTTCTTAAACATATTACACATTCTTTTAGTATAGTTTATATCCATGTGCTGATATATGTAATCAGTTTATAATGGTGTAGAGCATGATTTTTGTAAGGATTTTGACCTGTATTTTTTCTATTGCTGTAATTTAATTAGTAATATTTTAATATATGGATATTTTCACTGAAATTTAATCAAAACTTTAAATTTATTAGATCGATTAAAAACCATGCAGTAGTATTTATAAATATAAGCCAAACAGAATGAGTGTTTAAAATCTGGGTATATGATTTCCTGCTTTGGAAGAAGTTACTATATATGCTTAATGCTTCCTTTCTGGAATTCAGTGTTAATTGTAATTGGCAGTTAAATATTTAACATTACAGTATTCAGAATGCCATGAATATTAATTATCAAGTTATTAGTATGCAAATGTATCTAAATCATGCCAGGATGCTAAAGACAAAAATTATGTATCAGCAAAGAATCTTGTAAACGATTGTATGCCTCAGTCTATTCCTCTTTTTCAGTTTTTCTCTCTTTCTATCCCCATTTCTCTTTCAGAAGCATTATTGCCAGCTAAAGTTGTGAATCTATGGATACTTTATTTTATGCAACTTTAATGTGACATACACAATCTTTTAAAATTTCATTTGACAACTTATATTGTCAAATGGTGATGAACCATCATTATTTTATGTTGGAAGAAATTTCTGTCACTTCTTTAAAATGTTTCTTTGTGTGTCTTATTAAAGATTAGAACATTTACAAAACTATACTTCCTCATGGTGCATAAAATGTCACCTGATATTTAACACCAATTTGAACTAAAAACTGCTGTAAGTGATAAAGCACTCCAGCTTTGCCACTTGTAGTCTTTTGTCATCTTCATCATGTGTAAAACATGAAATTGTTAGTTTTTTGGAAGCAGGGAAGTGGAGGAGGGAGGGAAATTGAGTGTTTTTTAAGAGAAATTGGAATTTAATAAAAAAATTTCTTTTGCAATTTGTGCAGCTGGATTGGCTACTGTGCAGGTGGCACGTAGAAAACACCATTTTGAGCGTGGGCATTGCCAGTACCGTGTGACTGGCCCTCGTGCCGGTGGCACGTAAAAGCACCCACTACACTCTCGGAGTGGTTGGCATTGGGAAGGGCATCTAGCTGTAGAAACTCTGCCAGATCAGATTGGAGCCTGGTGCAGCCATCGGGTTCACCAGTCTTCAGTCAAATCATCCAACCCATGCTAGCATGGAAAGCGGACGTTAAACAACGATGATGATGAATGATGATCATTATGTTCAACATCCTGATAGTGTTTCCTTCTTCACATGTCTTCATTGGTCTTCCTCTCCACAAGTTCCTTCTACTTTGCTTATATAGTGTTTCTTTATCCAGATGCTATTTTCAGTACACATAGCATGTCTCTCTCTCATACACAACATCAAGTTGAACAACACTCATTAATAGTTAGATGTCAGGGACACGATATCCACTGTCAGCCTTCTCTAAATGTCTTCTTTGATCTTTCTCTTTGCAGGTTCCATCAGTTTTTATCATTTAGCACTTAATTATCTGACAATACACACCACAAGTCTCTACCATTACGATCCCCTCTCTTGCACATAACATCTGAGATTTTTTCACTTAAGATTTTTTTTTCTTCTCAACTCATTTGTACTTTGTTTTTTATGCTCCCTCACATTATACATCCTGTGGAAGATGATTGGCTCATTCCTTCTCGGTCTTCACACATCTTCTACATTCAGTACCTATGTTTGCCTTTCAATTTGTACTTTATACAGAAGCATTATACAGTCTGCCCTTCACCCAAAGGGAGAATTTGTTTGTTGTCAGCAGAGCAATGGAAAAATTATCAAAACTTTCTAGCCCCATTTTTACTTTATTATTTTTTCTGAGCACCCAACTTCATTCCTAATGAAATCATGTAGGAAAGAGAATCTGTTAATAACTTCTGTTAATGCTTGTGAGCATTTAAACAATTCATTTCATGAATGATTTCACTACTGATAATTGCCACCCCCCTGTTGGAAGTTTCCTTTTTATGTTAGCCCTAAGAGATTTTCTATGATTCAAAATTTTGTTATAAGGCAGATGTTAAATTGTTAGATATTTGAAAGAAATCAACAACTAGAGTTGAAAAATTAAATTATATATTGTAATTTTTATGAAAAAATATTAGAATTATTGTCATAGAAATGTTGACCAGGGTTGATGTTGAAGAAAATATCGTATGGGCCAATGCAAATTATGGAAGAAAATTTATTTTTCAAAATATCCCACTTTAAAATATACCTAGGTATGTAAGGTGTATATTTTCAAAACTGTACGTTATTTCAGTCTACACATTACTTGCAGCAACACATCAAACACTCGTTCTCACATTCATGCTTCAATATTATTATAACATTTATTTTATAATAGCATTCTAAGAATTACTGTAACATCAGTTCTAAAATTGCTGCCATTATACCCTTTGGAACATATTACATCAAAATGGTAATACATTACTGTCATTTCTTGGAACAAATTCTTTGTAATATATCATGAAAAGTCCTAACTATTCTACACCACTTAACTGAAATTTGCTAAACTCAGCAAACACTGCAGAAACTTTTAATTACAAAAGCAGATTTCATATCATACTATATCTGACAGGTCTCCACTTAAATACTTCACTCAAAACAAGTAAGCTCCATATAATAGTCACAAAACCAGATTGAAACACTTCTTAGCTAGTGTGTTTGACCAATGAATCATTTTTAATTCACTACTCTAACCAAACAGACATCTGACATTGTCATTTCATAGGTTTAGTTGCACAAAAATAACTGGTTATTCAGTTTGTACATAATTTATACGAATAGTAGATATTCTTCAGCAGAAAGACATTTTTTAAAGGTGTGACATTTTTTGTAACTGATTTATCTTTCTATTATTTAGCTACTGATATATGAACATATTCTTAGTTGTCTGGTTTTGATGAATACTTCTATCAACCACAATTGATTGTTTTCCTTTTCCCCTGCTTTTAATTATTCTTTTTGACTTCATGCTTGCCTGAATATATTCATAATAGATATCAGCTTCTGTATCCATAATCTTTTCTGAGTGTATCTATTGTTCTCTATGTGCATTTACTTTTTCAAATTCATGTATTTCTGGTTATTTATAACTATTTCTTGGGTTTGTTTAACTTACACTCATAACAAGCTTAACAATAATATTGCCATGTTACTAATTGTTTCAGTATGTTTTACTTCTTTTAATGCAAAGAACAGAAAGAGCACAATTTGCACATTTTACATTTTGTTTGACCTGCTAGAAGTAGCAATCATATCTGTCTCAAATCACATCCTACTGGTTTAATAAAGGAAGGACATATTGCATAATATTGTCCTGTATGCACTATATTTCAAATGAAGATGATCATAGTTGGAATGCCTTCCACTGTAAGTTTGCTTGATAAGAGCTGATCTCTTATCAAATAAACAAAATAATCAAAAATACTCAAAATGAAAGAGCAACTGGACATTAAAGGATACAGTGTGTTGTTGCAGTAAATTCCAACTCACAAACTATATATTCAATCCCACAACAAACAACTGTATACATCTATGACAAAGTCCTTACATCATCTTATTTACTCTGGAATATATAAAAATATCAGCATCAATAAACTAATATGCCTCAACCACATTTCTTGTATGGACATCATTAGGGTTAATAACTGAGACAGTAACTCTTGTGTTCTGACCAGTTGTCTTGAGTAAGGTGTAGGTCCCAATATGAAAATGTGCTGTTCTGGATTGATCTTTCCCATGTTTACTGTTATGGATTGTCAGTGTGTCAGAAGGCAAAGAATGAAAAGGTTTCCAGATGGAAGTCTGTTACCAAGGAAAACAGAAACCCAGATGTTACACATGTGTAATGACTCAGTCAGTGCAAAAAATCTGTATCATCTCCCCCATTTTATGACTAGTATATGACCTTGCGTACAAATGAGAAGCCCATCAGTAGCAATTAACTTTCAGTTTGGCTATTCAGAGGAATGTGTGCAGTGGTTAGTAACAAATCTTGGTTTCCTGTTTTTACTCTTTCACTGAAATATTAAAGAAAGAAATCATTAAGGAAAAATCCATTGAAAAACAATAACAGATTGTCTCAACATGAACCTTCATACCTTATTGTACTAACATGAAAATCTCATCTTATTTCTTTGTGGCACAAGATGGCTCATCCTCTTTCTCTAGCTCACATTTGTTGTCCAGTCTATTTGCAATTATTTGCAATTCTAACCTCATTGTAAAAAACTAATGTTTATACTTGGATTTCTTCATATCTTTAAATCCATTTGTTGTGGATCCTCATCCCCCACCCCAAAAAAGAAGTAAGCAACAGGTGCTTGATTATGTATCAATTTGCAAATTCCTTTGAAGTTATTGTCCTCAGTGACTTCAATACATGCCAACTTGTATTATGTTACATACTGCTTCTACTCTGACAATGTTAGTACTCAATATATGCTGTAGAGTTAGAAGTTTATGTAATTTTTTTGGCTAATGTCATCTGTGATATTTTTCACTATTCCTACCAAACTGCAAGATGGCTTGTGTTTGAAGAAAATGTATAGTATATGAGTAATGACTCATATGACATAATTCTATACACACATACTCACACACACACACACATACACGTGTGTGTGTGTGTGTTGTATATGTACATGAATATGATACACATGCGTGCATGCACACACACACACACACACACATATACATATGTATATACATATTTATCTTTCTGTCTCTTATTCAGTCAAGTGCAGTATTATCTGAAATATAAAGTGAGCTCCACATTTTGTAGGTAAAAAATCAATATATTTTATTTTATAATGTGACCCCCAATTAATGGGATAGTTATTTACACTTTTTATGAAATGAGCAAATTATCTCTGCAAAGTTTGAAGCATAAAACACATACTGGCTCATTAAGGTAAATTTTAATCTGGTTCCACTCTTTTTCACATCCATATCTGTATTGATTGTATAATGAAAATTTAGTTTCACTATCAGCATCTGTTAGTAATGTAACTCTCATTTTATACTTTATTTGTTTTAATGAAATAATCACTGTTAACAATTGTTATGTACAGCAATACACTGCCAGTATGCTAGCCACAGGCAGTGAAGTATATACATTGCTTGTTAGATGTCTTGAGATTTGAGTTTTGATGCCATTGGTTTCACACATTAGTTGTTTTTTTTGTTAGACTCAAATGTAATACCATTCATTCTCCAATTGTTACTGTTTTTTTTTAAAATCAGATTTCTCACATTACACATCTACAATGTCTTAACTCATGTAGTGTTTCCTATTTCAATAATACAGCTGCCCTAAGGGGATTATAAAACTTGGGTTCTCCTTTTACTGGCAAATAAAGAAAGATATAATAATGTAGTCACATATAAATGTGTGAGTTTTGTGTGCGTGTGATCTGTCTATTATGATTGTCCATTACATAAACATTAGCGTTCATTAACTTTTAGTCCCTGTTGTATACTAAGATGTGTATGAACATCCATTTATATTCATATGTTTAATTTACTAACATATGTACTGATATGCATATTGATGATAAGGAACTTATGGTAAATGAAAGCTAGTTTTTAAGATACTTTACTACATGCTAGAAAGTTTTTTTTCCTCTATTGAATTTAAATATATATTATTCATTCACTTAGTTGGTTTCAGTTTTTCATTTGAATCAGCAATTTATTCAACAAATATTTATAAAAATGTTGGCTAGGTTGTTGTACTCATGATTGCTAGATCATGGGTTCAATTCCCTGATTGGGTAGCACATTGTGTTCTTGAGCAAAACACTTTGTTTCACATCACTGCAGTTCCCCTTCAGTCAGTGAGGATTGGCTGCCTGCTTGCCTAGCCAGCAGGGTGATGTCTTTTGAAGGCTAAAACAATGCAAAGCTCATTGTGACCAGTGATGTGTAACAACATCTGGTGACCTGGTAAGTCATGTGATCACCTGATTTTAGGAATATACTTCTTTTATGTGTATATATTTAATGAAAGTAGAAAATATACTATTATAAACACACATGGAAAGTAAAATTCAGATATCTTCATATTTGACTAAAATGAATATTTTCTCTTATGACAAAAATTTTTGACTATACTTCAAAAGTTGTTTTCAGATAGATGTGGGATGTGTATGAAATTCTTTCAAGAATCCTAAGTTTGTATAAGTATTAACAGTCTTTCATTTAATTTTTTTTTTCTGAGATAAAAGATCTTGTTTTCTTAACATAATTATGGTTTTAGAAAATGATTGATCTCTGTTGATTTCCTTAAAATCACTTATTACCTCGCAGCTGCTAATGGTAATATAATCAATAGTGTAAGTTATTTATTTGGTATATATAATTCATGTCACTCTTGGTAATTAGGTCATTTTTATTTTATTTTCATTGAGCTATTTATCAGTATCATAGTTGAGGAAACAATCACTTCAAAATAAAATATTTTCCCTATAAAATAAAGAATATTTACTATTTTAATATATTGTATCGTAACAGGTGCATGAAAACAAGATTGGTTGAAATAGTATGAAAATATTGTTAGGATGTTTAAATTTGAACTGTTCAAACCATGTGAATTGGAGGGCAGGAGTCTGAATTAGATGCTAGAATTGCAGGTGTGTCAGCACCAGTATTGGGTCCTCAGAAGAGGAGAGATTAGTTAGAAGGCCAAACTCATCACTTCAGTTTTTGTACCTGTCCTCACTTATGGTCATGAATGTTGGATAATGATCAAAAGCATGTGATTATGAATGCAAGTGGCCAAAATGGGGTTCCTCCAAAGAATTTTTGGAGTAACATTACTTGACAGGGTGCATAACTTGGAGAATGGGAAGTCTCTTGAGGTTGGGCCACTACTTCTGCTCATTGAGAGGTCATAGCACATGCATGCTGGACATGTTATTAGAATGTCACAGGAAAGAATAACAGGATGGATTCAAGACAAGCAGCTGGAGACTTAAGGGTTGGATAAAACCTATAGTCTCAGTCAGTCCTGTTTGCGAATCCAGCTGGAAAAGCTAATGATGGTTGCTTCTGAGAGGACCCTATGGAGGAGGTGCCTGAGGACTCTACCCTCATGACCCTCACAGGAATAATGGGTGGGGAAAATGAATGGCTGGTTGGCTGGATAGATATTACAGAAAGAAAAATAAACAATCACGTTCACAAAGAATATACTATATTATTTTCTGATATTTATTACACTCATTAGTTAACTAAAAGACTTTTAACAAACAACTTAACATATATAGTGAATTCATGGACGATATCTGATTGCATTTATCACTAATTCAAAGGTAATGATATTAAAGGCACATTGTTCAGTTAAAGTAACTACTACCTAGTTTACTTGATACTTCAAAAACAAAAAAAAGCATTTCTGTGTCTTATAACAATGTAAACGTATC
This sequence comes from Octopus bimaculoides, assembly GCF_046866305.1. Lineage (NCBI taxonomy): Eukaryota > Metazoa > Mollusca > Cephalopoda > Octopoda > Octopodidae > Octopus > Octopus bimaculoides. The sequence continues at coordinate 66,299,284 of NC_142931.1, read as the reverse complement.
ATTCATATTGTGTTTCTGGTACTATTGCTAGACTTATTAAATATCTTTTGAAAGTATGAAGTTGTTTTTATTACTGTTAGTCTAATGAAGCTTGACTACTCTCAATTTATATTTATACAACCGTATTCATTCACTACTATGCAGCTGCCTGCCTTCATTTAATATCAGCTTTTCGATCATTGTTTAAAAGTCTAAGCTACTACTTCATTATTGCTTTTATTTTATATTTTCTCATATTATTTCCTTTTTTATTCTTTTAACGTTTCCGCTTCTTAATGTTTATTGGTATGAAGATTGGTGATTTTCAAATGTGGACAGTAGTATGACATTTCCTATCAGGACATTTACAAAACATTTTGGTTCATCACATATTGTCAAGAAGAGAGGAGAAAGAATGGCTATAAAAACCATCATAAATCATAGATCCAATACATTGAATTATATCAGTTCAAATAAAGTATAATACACATTATTTATGGATAATTCATTAAAGGAGATGCATTTCAAATTACAAAGCTTAAGAATGTTTGTGAAACCAACTGCTATATCTAGAAAAGCTGTCGAATACACAATGCTAATTTATAAGGAATACATTATAAATTTATAAGGAATATTATTTTAATGACACACTATTTAGGGTAACAGAACTAGGTCTTGTATTTGAAGTTGATACAGTATAAAGAAGTGGTTCTCAATCAGGGTCCACAAGATCCTTGGTTATCCATATAAGATTTTGTTGTTAAAATGTCTGTGCAATAAATTGATTATACTTCTACATCACACAAAATATTTTAACAAATATTTTTAATACAATTCCGCATAATATTTAAGTATAAAGATATAATATGATTTAGTACAGAGAGATAACAGGGTGATGCCATAGTAGGATGGTGAGAAGGGGTGCTATGCAAAGAGAAGTAAAGCTGAGCTAGGAGGAAAGAATGAACAGGTAGAAGGAGGTGATACTTGGGGGATTAGCAATTTATCGATGGGGAAACCAAAGGCTAAGAGTGAAAGATGGTAGAATTGAGCAATGAAGAGAAAAATGAAGAGATATCTTTTATAATATGATTTGTTTAAACATTGAATAGTTATGAGAGTCCACTTGAGTGAACTAGGAATCAAAGAGGCCTAAAGGGAAAAATGGTCGAGAAAGGGGAGAATTTATTGCGTTTCTTCTACCTTTTGTTTGTCATACTCTGAAAAAAATAGATAATTATTTTAAGTATGAATTTACTAACATTTTTGATGTGTAGTGTTATTAAATGTAAGTATCAATTCAGGAGGAGACTCATGTCATGTATATTACTTGATTGTTTATCAAATATTTTCCCAATTTTAGCAGAACCTTTTTTTTATATCTTCACATGTGAGTTTTATATTTCAGTGTATTGTATTAGAAAATTAAAGGCAGAAATGGTTTTGATAGTAATTGAGGTTTTATTTACGTGTGAGATATGTTAGGTAAAAGAAGCAAAAGAAATTACAGTTTATTAGAATTACAACTGTTTTCTTGATAGAGAATAAATTATTAATGAATATACATCAACATGGGAATAGATTGAATGTCATCACATTAAAATCAAAAATAACAAAAAAACTAATATTCATGTTACAAATTACTGGCAGTATCAGATATTTTGATGGCTCGTGTATGCATGTATACTGCATATACATGCTACAACAATCTGAATTACTGTTCCGTTGACATTTGCATTGTTGCTACACAATTGCAAGTTGTTCAGCTTCCACAGAGATAGTTAAGACTGTTTAAGAGATAGTCAATCATGTTCAACCTAATAATGTGATGACAGGGGTAAGTGACATACTCAAAATACACACCTTAGGAGTGACATTGTTCATAACCATCTATCATTTAACTATTGTTATAAATGCAAGCTCAAACACAAGCACACACACACACACTTGTATGTATGCACATGCATGCTGTTTGTAATATGATAGATCTTTGCTAAAAATATGTGTGTACATGTGTATATTGTGTGTAGGTGTTTAGAATAAAAGGCATATCCACACACACACACACACATGCATGCATGCACATGCGAGTGAGTGAAGAAATCAAAATACGTAGGACTTAACAAATTTCGTTGAGAGGCGTAGGAGTGGCTGTGTGGTAAGTAGCTTGCTTACCAACCACATGGTCCCGGGTTCAGTCCCACTGCATGGCATATTGGGCAAGTGTCTTCTACTATAGCCTCGGGCCGACCAAAGCCTTGTGAGTGGATTTGGTAGACGGAAACTGAAAGAAGCCCGTCGTATATATGTATATATATATGTATGTGTCTGTGTGTCTGTGTTTGTCCCCCAAACATCGCTTGACAACCGATGCTGATGTGTTTATGTCCCTGTAACTTAGCGGTTTGGCAAAAGAGACCGATAGAATAAGTACTAGGCTTCTAAAGAATAAGTCCTGGGGTCGATTTGTTCGACTAAAGGCAGTGCTCCAGCATGGCCACAGTCAAAAGACTGAAACAAGTAAAAGAATAAAAGAGTAAAAGAGAGTTATTGCAAGTTGTGAATATCTGAGTCAAATTTATTAAATCTGTAACTCCGAACCAAATGTATTGAGTACTACTTTTTTTCATTTGTTAACTTGCTTATGTGTGTGAGTATATATATATTCATGATATCACAGTACTGACTAGAAAATTAGATGTTATGCATCACTGGTCACAATGTACTTTAGATGTTTTTAGCTTTGAAATGATGCCATCTTGCTGGCCAGATGGGCAGGACAAATCCCCTGTTATTGGGAGGATATTCGTTCACAGGGTTACCCATTTACAACTGAGTGAGCTGGAGCAACATGAAATGAAGTGTTTTGCTCAAGAACATAAAGCACTGCTTGTTCTAGGAATCAAACCCATGATCTAGCAATTATAAGTGCAATACCACAACCACTAGGCCATGTACCTTCACTGTGTATAACTTTTTACATTTATACTTCCATACTGTATATTATCGTATTAATTTTTACTGTCCTATTTATAAATTTGAATTTTGAATTTTTTAAATTAATATTTCTATGATTTATTTATATGATTTATTTATGTAATATGTTATTTAAGGTAAATTTTTAGATTAAAATATTAAATATATTGATATGGTATATGCCTCACAGCATGGATTTGGACGTGTTCTGAGTTGACTCAGTTCTAGAGTGGTGGTTCATCTCTAAATTAGTTATATACATATATATTATATATTAGGAAACCCAGTATAATATTATACCGATTTTTGCCTGTAAGGTTGGAATAAATTTTCTATTCTCTAATATTATTACTATATATATATATATATATATATATATATATATATATATATATATATATATATATATGATGGGCTTCATTCAGTTTCTCTTTACCATATATACTCACGAGACTTTGGTCAGCAAGGGGCTGTCCTAGAAGACACTTACCCAAGATGCCACAAAGTGAGACTGAACTTGAGACCATGTGGTTTGGAAGCAAACTTTCAAATCATAGAGCCACACTTGCACCACTTAATCTGTAAATATATGTGTGTGTGTGTGTGTGTGTGTGTGTGTGTGTGCCAGAAAAATACCTGTTAGTGATTATTTAGCAATTTGCAGGAATAGCAAAATGAAAATATTTCATTTTGATAAATGTTCTTGAGACGATCCATAATACCAGAAAGAAATACAAAATCATTTATAAGCAAATTTTCTTTGAAAATGAATGTATACCTGCTTCACTTAAAGAGAAACAAATAATAACGTTTCTTGGCAATAACTTTACAAAGTCCCAAGATGGATGAAAATGCTAGATTTAATCAATAAACTTGGTTCTGTTTTATCATATTTTTATTTTCACTGACAGTGAACTTTTATTAATAAACATTTTCTTTTGACAGTAATCTCTTATTAATTTATTAATATATATTATTCTGCTGACTTCTGAAGGCTTTTTATATCTTGTGTGTATGTATCTTCATATCTATATCTATCTATCTGTCTATATGTGTGTGTGTATATATATATATATATATATATATATATATATATATATATATATATACACACACATAAATGTATATGTATATATATAAACTTTGTACACATGTATGATGTCACACATGAATATGTTGGTGAAGAGATGTGTACCTTCCAAATGGCTTTAGTCTATCAGGAGTGAACAACTTTTAAGTGTAAATTCCTTTCCAATACATGCCATCCATATATTTGGATTCTAAGATTGTTATAAATGTAGCTGAGATGAAACAGATTTCTTTTATATATTTTGGGTAATTCATTATATACAAATATAAGAATGCTGCTTTTTTTAATTTTCTAATTTATACCTTTTGCATATCAGCAATTATTTTTATTTTGCTTATTGATGTTCTTTAAATTAGGAAATTCAGGACTAAATGGTCTCTCACATTTTTTTCTTTTTTTCTTTTAGAGAACTGCTTTCTAGATTTGACAGTTATTTTTGATTATTATCGATTTATCCTCTTTCTAATCATCTAATTGTTCTGTTCATTCTGTTTTTCAATTATACTTTTTGTCATTCCTTCAGTTTGTGAAATAGTTTTCATTCTATCTGTGTGTTCTATAATGCATAAAGTTGAAGTTCACTGCCAATGAATATGCATTCTATTGTCAGAAAGACTGATGAAAATCATACAGATAAATATTATTTGTAACAGAGGTGTACTAATTATGATGGAAAATATGTTTTTCGTGCTGGGTAATACCAGTTCTATTGCTTGAGTATTGATACTACTCTGCTTCTTCTTCCCCTCTTTTTTCTTCCTCCTCCTTCTTCTCCTCCTCCTCCTTCTAAAAGGTAAAGTCAACTCTAATGGAATTTGAACTCAGCCCATAAAAGTGGTCGAAATGTTACTAAGCATTTTACCTGGCATGTTAACAAACCTACCATCTCACTGTGTTAACAACAACAATAATAAGAACTTTTATTTTGTTATTCTTTTTATATACTGTTCTTTTATTCTCTTACTTGTTTCAGTCATTTGACTGAGGCCATGCTGGAGCACTGCTTTAAAGGGTGTTAGTCAAAGAAATCAACCCCAGGACTTATTCTTTGTAAGCCTAGTACTTATTCTATCAGTCTCTTTTGCTTAACTGCTAGATTACCGGGACATAAACACCAGCATCGGTTATCAAGTGATGGAGGGTGACAAGCACAGACACACACATAAATATATTCATGTGTATGTATATATATATATATATATATATATATATATATATATATATATATACAACAGGATTTTTAGTGCACCAGGTAAAATGCTTAGTGGCATTTTGCCCATCTTCATGTTCTGAGTTCAAATTCCAACGAGGTTGACTTTGCCTTTCATTCTTTCGGGGTTGATAAAATAAGTTCCGTTTGAACACTGGGACCAGTGTAATCAACTATGCCCCTCCCATCAAATTTCAGGCCTTGTGCCTACAGTAGAAAGGATTATTATTATTATTATTATTATTATTATTATTATTATTATCATCATCATTATTGTCATCACATCTTTCACAGTTTCTAAAAAGTGGCTTGATTATCTTTTAATGTCTCTCCATCTTGTCTGACACTTCAGACTGAAAGAACCTTTTGCAGGATATGAGTAGTACCTAATAAGGCAGGTTTGTTTTTCTTTTTGTGTAGTGCTGATAGCATATTTGATTTTAAGTTGGTCAAGGAATTGTGGCATTTCCTTGTGGGTGGACTAGTTCTCCTACAACTATAGGAATAACATTAGAAGTGATGTACCTCAATCTTTTTAATTACTTCTTTAACTTTTCTTAGTTGGTAATATTTTCAGTTTCTTCAGCTGCTGCATTATGGTCACCAAGGATTGCTGTATCAATAATGAAAGTTTTGTGGAATTCTTTGACTACCAATATGATGTCATCATCTATGCTCAATATGAAATCTCAGACCTGTTAGAGAGAGATCTTCAAAGACAATTAAGCCAGATTTTAGAAACTATGTGAAGGCAAATAATAATGATAATAATGATGATGATCATCATCATCATCATCATCCTCATTTAACGTCCGCTTTCCATGCTAGCATGGGTTGGACGATTTGACTGAGGACTGGTGAAACCGGATGGCAACACCAGGCTCCAATCTAAATTTGGCAGAGTTTCTACAGCTGGATGCCTTTCCTAACGCCAACCACTCAGAAATAATAATAATAATGATAACTACCTAGACCCGTGGAAAATTCATGGAAAACATGAATATGTAAGCATCTGCAAATTGTGTGCTGGTGCCATGAGAAATGCTTCTATATTGTGACAGTTAAAGGTGGTGAGCTGGCAGAATCGTAAGCATGCCGGGCGAAATGCTTAGCGGTATTTCATCTGTCTTTTATGCACGGAGTTCAAATTCTGCTGAGATTGACTTTGCCTTTCATCCTTTCGGGGGTCAATGAATTAAGTACTAGTTGCATACTGGGGTCGATCTAATTGACTGGCCTCCTCCCCACAAAAATTTCAGGACTTGTGCCTATAGTAGAAAAGTATATTATGACAGGACCATGACCAGGGGTTGGTGTAACATTGGCTCCAAATGAGGTAAATGAGTACATTGAGTTATAGTTTCTGATGTTCTGTCTAAAGTTCATTCTTTCAATGTTGGTATTCTCCAAAAGTTGTTTTAATTGGTCAGGATATTCTTGTAGATTAGGCATGGAAACCTTACCATTATGGCAGCAATTAAATGCTTCCTGTCGACATCTACATGCATGACAGTGCGGGCATATTGTGTTCATCTCACCAATCATAAATTGAGAATTTTGTTGTTCTTTTATTATATTCTGTCTTCTTATTTGAGCTCTATCTGTCATAAGATAATTCTGTGATTCATCTTCTTCCATATTTATCCTTCTTTCTTGAACTCTGTTTCTCATATTTTGAAGGTAATTTTGCCTATCATCTTCATCCATATGTTCACTTCTTTCTTGAACTCTGTTTCTCATATTTTCTAAGTGCTGCTGCCTTTACTCTTGACTCATGTGTTCTGAATTCTGTTAATCTTTGTCTCTCTTATTCTGAAAATACACTTCGCTTTGGTCCTGGCTCATTTGTTCTATCTTTTGCTGATTTCTTTCCCTCCTATGTCGTAGGATACGCTCCTTCTCCTCTTGGCTTATCTCGTTTCTTCTCTGTCTCATCCTCACACGATTTTGATTCCTTACGTCCTCCTGCTGTTCCTCATGCAACCATTCTCTCCTTCTACACTGATACTCTCATGCTGCATCCCTCATGCAATTAACCATATTTTAAAACTAAATCTACAGACTGATTTAGAGTGTTTCAATTGAAAGACCTATACGAATGTATTAGACAGTTTTTGTTTAAAAGGTGAAAGTATTTCTGAAATACTCACCTAATATGCAAGGGCACAGTATGTAGAATACAGTAATTAATTATATTGTAGGAAAGTAAAGAGTAAAGGGGAAAAAATAGAATTAATATTTTTGATTTTGTTCAGTTCTAAGAATTTAATGTTTTTAAAATGCTTTCGTCATTTTGATACAAGGACCAAACAGAGAAATTGTAACTAAACAAAAAATATAGAAAGAAAAAGCTGTGTTTATTTCCACCACATGGCACTTATTATCACACACACACACACACACACACACACACACACACGTTCATATGTGTGTGTGTGTGTGTGTGTGTGTGTGTGTGTGTGTGTGTGTGTGTGTGTGCATCTTTTAGTCTTTGTTTACTTATACACATCAACAAATGAGCTAATTGAACAACTCTGTGTGGCTGTTCAATTTGCTAGAAATAACAGCCAAATCTCTCTCATACTATGCTCTTTTTAGTATTAAGGAAAGGGAAAGAATAGAATTAATATTTTTGAATTTGATCGGCTCTGTGAATTTAATTTTTTTTAAATGCTTTCATCCATCATTTGATACAAGAAAAAAGAAATTGGAAAAATCCTGACCAAAACAGAAATTGTTACTTAACAAAAAATAGAGAATGAGAAAAAAACGGTTGTATTCGAAAGCGAAAACATGTTTTTTAGCTGAGGTGTAATATTATAATTAAATCAAATTCAGAATTCAAATTTCAGAATATAAGACTTACCATGTTATGTGGTGTATGGATCGAATTTAGATGGGCAGAAGACATAAATGTGTTTGGTTGGGCCTTTAATAGCCATGGGTCAGTTTCAGTTCAATCGTGGAAAGGAATTCAAATAATTATCCACTCCAAAAAGACAGTTTCAAGCTGTCATCTCTCTATTTCTCTCTCACTTCCTCTCACCATTTCTCAACACATGCATCAAATTTAAGTATCTTAATTTTCTCATTAAGATCGTTACTGCTTTGGTGGCCCAGTAGGCATGGGTGTTACAATGTAGTGATACAATACATAGGTGGTGGTTTCAAATCTCTTCCAGCAATTACAAGAGATCTAGTTAAAAAATTTTATTTAAGCAACAAAATTTCTTTCAACAATTTCTTTCTCCTAAGTGTGACACACGCATCAGGTACATACAAATGCAAATTGGCATATTAATATCATTGTTGATTTCAAATTTTGGCACAAGGCCAGCAAGTTTGGGGAAGGGATAAATTGATTGCATCGACCCCAGTATTCAACTGGAACTTATTTTATTGATCCTGAAAGGATGAAAGGCAAAGGTGACCTCAGCAGCATTTGAACTCAGAATGTAAAGACAGATGAAATACCGCAAAGCATTTTCCCCAGCATGCTAACGATTCTGTCAGCTTGCCACCATAAATAATAATAATAATCGTTTACTCTTTTACTTGTTTCAGTCATGTGACTGTGGCCATGCTGGCGCACTGCCTTTAGTCGAGCAAATTGACCCCAGGACTTATTCTTTGTAAGCCTAGTACTTATTCTATTGGTCTCTTTTGCCGAATCACTAAGTTACAGGGACGTAAACGCACCAGCATCAGTTGTCAAGTGATGTTGGGAGGACAAACACAGACACACAAACATACACATATATATTTACATATATACAACGGGCTCCTTTCAGTTTTCATCTACCAAATCCACTCACAAGTCTTTGGTCAGCCCGAGGCTATAGTAGAAGACACTTGCCGAAGATGCCATGTAGTGGGACTGAACCTAGGACCATGTGGTTCGTAAGCAAGCTACTTACCACACAGCCACTCCTACGCCTATAATAATAATAATAATAATTTCAGGCCTTGTGCTTATAGTAGAAGGGATTATTATTATTATTATTATTATTATTATTATTTGTTTTCACTGGTTTCTTGAAAACTCCTACTATTTCATATCCAGATGCACCTCCATGTTCCTTAGGTTTGTGCAGTATTATCTTTTAGAGTCTGGGATACTGTGTGCATATTACATCTAATTTGCCTTGTTACTCTTGGTTTGTTGCTTTAATGTTTCATTTGTTGATTAGCATATGTGCTGTGGGAATTTTGTTATAGTATTGGGAGGTGATTCTGTCAGTTACTTTATTGGTTGGTGATTGTGTTATGTATGTGCTGTGTGAGCATATAATAACATTTAGAGATGGTTGTGCAGAAAGTGTACTGAGTGTGTTGTGCTGTTAAACTGAAAATGCTTGTGCAGAATGTAAGCTGTGCCTAGCAGGGTTATTTCTGTGTTTTGTGTGATATTGTAAACCCTGATATGTTTTTTTTTCTTTTATGTGTTCTTTATCTTATTATTGTCATTATTATTATTATTATTATTATTATTATTATTATTATTATTATTATTTAAGAAAGGTAATTTTATATCTTATGGGAACATAGTTAGTACCAAGTAACCTTCACCTATTGTGGACAGCGAATATATGGAATAGTAATCTAACATGACATACAGAAAATAGAGTTCTGATCATGTTGAAGTCAACTTGGTCTTTCATTTGGGGGTCGAGAAAATAATTTACTGGTTATCTATTCAAGTCAGTGCTATCAACTACAACTCTCCCCTCAAAATTGTGCCTAAATCAGAAGCCATTATCTTTATTATTATCCGATTGATGTGTATTTTATTTCATCTTCTGGCAGGGTCTTAGATGGAGAGAAATTTCCTGAGAATGTGGGAAGTTGATGTCAACACAATTTTTTGAGTCTCATAGATTGTTGTTTTCCCAGGGATCTGGTCAAATAATTTGCCGCTACCTATCTTGATCATTTCTAGGGCATATACAACAAGAGGGATGGCTTTGACTTTTAATTGCCATGTCCTAGATATCTCAATGTCAAAGTCCTTATATTTTGACAGTTTTTCAAATTCCTTTGTTGAAACGTTTGTTAGAAGGCACTGTCATCAAATAACTGGCATGTTTTTATTATTATTATCATTTTCATTAGATTCTTCTTTCAATTCTGTTTTCATTTCTTGCGGAGTGTCTTCCTGACACCTAGAGCAGAGAAACATACTGTATACATTAGTAAGCCATTAAAACAAGCACACTGGATTGTTCATTTACAGAGTCATATGATAGAGAAAAAGGGGAAGACAGAGAGAAAAAGGAAAAAATAAAAAATAGAGAAGTAAACAAATAAAATAAAGAGAAAAAGGAAAGAAAATTTACAGCGACCATGCTTACCACCTAAGACAATCATTTGCACTTCCTGCATGGGTGGTAAGCCAGGGATCATTCTTAAATAATTTTCAGTTCCTTTTTTGATTATTCCAAGTGCTTCTACAGTCATTGGTATTGTCACTATCTTGAGATGCCACATCTTTTCAATTTTGATTAGCACATCTTTATATTTTCTGAACTTATCAAATTCTTTTGCTGAAATATGGCCACAGGGTATGCTCATGTCAATCAATAAACAGACTTTATTTCTTTTGTCTTTCACAACAATATCTGGTTTATATGCCTTGATGGTCCAATCTGTACATACTGGGAAGTCCCAAAGAATAGTTACATTTTCTCCCTCAGTTACTACCTCAGTGTGGTGCTTATACCATTTGTCAGCAGTTTTGACTTTATAATGCTGACACATTATCCAATGTATATATTGGCCAACTCTGTCATGTCTTGAGTTGTACTCTACAGGTGCTAAGACCTTACATCCAAAGATTAGGTGGTTGACTGTTTCTATCACATCGTTGCAGTATCAGCACTTTGGGTCTACACCATTTTTCATCACATTGGCTTGATAGTTACGGGTCAATAAGCTCTGATCTTGGGCAGCCAAGATAAAATTTTCACTCTCTGCCTTTATCCTTGAGTTCTGTAGCCATTGTGGGTGTGCTTCAGTCTACATCATCTTGTTTGCTACGGGCCACATATTTGTCACGCAGAGGTTTTTGTCGCTACTTATCAGCCAATTGTTCAAGCCCCATATTGCCTTACTTTTGATTTCACCTTCTTTGCGACTATAGTTGCTTCACTTCCCTCATGCTGTTCAACTTGGGCATTATACATAAACTCACTTGAAAATTTTTTGCTCTCCTTCATAACAAAATGAAGCTTCTTACGTCTTTCATTGTTTTCAATGAGCTTTAGCATCTAATTGTTATATGTTTTAAGATACTTTGCCAGTCTAACTGTGGTGATTTTGTAGGAAATTTCAAACTGGATGAAGCCTCAACTTCCTTGAGCTCTGGGTAGGTAAAGACAATCTGCATCTGCCTTTGGGTGGTGCAGCTTATTGCGAGTCAACAGCTCATGGATTTTCCTGTTAATTTTCCTTATTTCGCACATATTCCAGTTCAACACTTGGAAACAGTAAATAACAACAGAAATTGCTAAGGAATTTACAGTTAACACCTTGTTACATGCATTTAACTCAGATTTACATGAATTTAACTCTCCTGTAACACTCTTCCTGATCTTCACTTTCATACTTGCATGTTGAATGCCAGTGCTCCTTATTTATTCCAAGGTATATGTAAGCTTTTTCCTGCTCGAGTTCTTTTATGACTGTTTCAACATCGAACACCACTGGGTCTTCACCCTTTCTGGAAAGTGACCTTGGCACATTTATCAAGACCAAATTCTATCCTAATGTCATCACTGAATACTTTCACAGTACGTAATAATCCTTCAAGCTCATTATCGTCATTATTATTATTATTATTATTATTATTATTATTATGATTGATATATTGCTTGGATCTTTTGTGAATTTTGCACCATATTTTTTAATCTGCTTCAATCTCTCTCAACCTCCAAATGTGGCTGGCCATTTATGTGGAAGTTTGTTGGTAATGTACTTGAGGAATTCTGTGTGATTATAAGACCTTTGTGTATTGTTTTCTTCTCTAGCATGGTTGAGGTAACTTTGACTTCTTTTAGACCCAATACACATCTGGTCTAAAGGGCATGTCTCAGTCCTCCACCATGAAAAGCACTGGAATACTATGTTTGGGGGACTTACTGGTGAAAAATGTATTTGTGTTAAAAGAACTGCCATAACTAATTTTAGTACAATCTCAGATGTAAATCTTCCTGTTTCTATGATTTACTGGAAAAATCATCATCATCATCGTCATTGTCATCATCAGTGTCATCAGTGCTGTTATCATCATCATCATCATCATCATCATTTAATGTCCATTTTCCATGCTGGCATGGATTGAATGACTTGACAGGAGCTAGTAAGATCTGATGCCCCTCCAAGTTTTGTAGTCTGTTTGGACTCGGTTTCTACATCTGGATGCCCTTTACAGAGTGTGCTGGGTGTTTTTTACATGGTGCCATCACCAGTGATTTTTACATGACAGGAATTTCTTATTTAAGTTAACCTTAATATTAAGATGAAAAAGAAGGGAAGAACAAACTAATTTTGTAGCAGAAAGAAGGTATCAGTTTCTGGGTCATGTGTTATGGGTGTAAGAAATAGCTTCAAAGTAGTAAGAAGATACCATAATGGGTGGCGTGAAGGTAAATTTATCTTAGTCTTATACTTGGTTTGAGAAATCGTGTCTAAGTAAGACGTAATAATTCCACATGTGTAAGTATGTACAGTCATAGGTTATTGAATTGAAAGTGGTTATTAAAAAGTGGCACTAAGATTTTTTCTAAAAGTCTCCAGAGCATGAGCCATGATGCAGCAATCCAGTGCAGACTGATGTTGGAGTTACTTTTAATAGGTCCAGTTTATACAAATCACACATATCTGCACTGTCTCACCTGGATTGCAGTAGTGGGTACGTTAACATACATGAAATAGACTTTAACATAAGTTGCATGAGCATGTACATATTTTTGTACATGTGTGTCTATTTTTATGTCCGTACCGGCATCTATCTATCTATCTATCTATCTATCTATCTATCTATCTATCTATCTATCTATCTATCTGTCTGTCTGTCTGTCTGTCTGTCTGTCTGCCTGCCTGCCTGCCTGCCTGTCTGTCTGTCTGTCTGTCTGTCTGTCTGATGCCTGTCTGTCTGTCTATCTATCCATTTGTCTGTCTGTCTGTTTATGTCCCTCCATCTACATGTACATATACATGCATGTGTATGTATGCACATACATGCACATTGATAGATTGATATGTATGTATACATATACATTTTAATTACTGCAAGTAAAATTGAACAGCATTATTTGAAGATACTACTTAACAATACCTAGTAGAATCATTTTCATGACCTTTAGCCCTTGATTCAACAACTTTAGTCATGTGTAGTTACATGGTACAGGGCATGAACTTTGCCCTAGAAATAATTTTCCATCTAGGTTAAGTTTAAGGAACTACTTAAAAATTTCATTTATATCCCAGACTAAATATTTTAAATTATACGCTTTAACTCTTTTACTTGTTTCAGTCAATTGACTGCAGCCATGCTGGAGCACCGCCTTTATAGTCGAGAAAATCAACCCCAGAGCTTATTCTTTGTAAGCCTAGTACTTATTCTATCCGTCTCTTTTGCCGAACCGCTAAGTTACAGGGACGCAAACACACCAGCATCGGTTGTCAAGCTATGCTGGGGGGACAAACAGACACACAAACATATACACATACATACATACATATATATATATATATATATATATATATATACATATAACACGGGCTTCTTTCAGTTTCTGTCTACCAAATCCACTCAGAAGGCTTTGGTCAGCCCGAGGCTATAGTAGAAGACACTTACCCAAGGTGCCACACAGTGGGACTGAACCCGGAACCATGTGGTTGGTAAGCAAGCTACTTACCACACAACCACTCCTGTGCCTATATAACTTTATATTAACTTTATATTAACTTTGTTTTAGGAATATTACTAAAGTTTTTTCATGTTATAAAATGGCTTTCAGAAATTACTGAAAAAAATTTAAATATCAATTTTTTTTTTTTTGTTGGGAAATCTTAAAGGCTCTCATTTCTTTTAAATAACTGTAATTTTATATAATACATCACTTATATATTTCTTAAATCATTATCATCATAGTTTCCAGTTTAGTTATGGCTTGGATGAATCTTCATCAGCACAGTGTCTCGCTTCATTCTTTTGACATCCCCTTCATGAAATTTGGGCTCTTGCAACCAGCTTCCATCATTTCTCATGTCTTCCTTAGTTTTCTTCTGCTGCAGGTTTCTCCCACTTCTGGACTCATTTGTCATCCTCCATATGTATTATATATCTGTCCCAGCTCACTTTCACTCTCTTGATACTCTATCCTATTTCTCTCATACCTAGTTTTTCTTTCCGTGCATTTGGATAATGTTTGTATTTTTGACATCCCTTTCGAAGTTGCCTGAATGAACCTAACATAAAGAAACTAATATTCGCTGCAGATTGAAACATAGAATCAAGGTCTGCTTCTTTGTAGGTAGCTATATACCTAAAAATTTAAAAGTAATATAAAGAAAGAATATTAGATGAGCTCAGTTGAAATATTTGTGGACAAAAGCAGTTGCATGCATTAGGTTAGAGATAGACACATTAATTATATGTAGTTGGCAAGGCAACCTGTTTATTCCCACATGGCTTGTGTTATATCATGTCGTTTGTGTACAACATTTGTGCACAACGTTTTGGTGAGAAAATCTTATATTTTTTTATTGATCCAATAATATTTTTTCTCTTCAGAAAATGGTTGATTTATTTCCTGTGAGTTTAATAATTTTTGAGAATGAAAATTATCTTCTAAATAAGATTGTCCAAAGCCGTTAGCATTTATATCAATGCCAACATTATAAAAGGCAAATCACATTTATTATTTTCTGTTAAATGTTTCTAAAATAGATTCTTTAGAATAGCAGTTACATAAGTATCAGAATAATTACATGTGCGAGTATTATAACAATAAATGTAAGTTGGAATAAAATCAGAAAGAGGACAAATACCTTTCAGAAGGCTGTCATATTATTTTCAAAGCAGATGTTAACAGTGGTGATACTGTAACAGTATCAGATATATATATATACATCCACTATGTATGAATGAGAAAACATTTCAGATTAGAATTTGTGACATATGTGAGTATATACTTATTACAGTCTTGTAATATTCATTGTTATAATATAAGAGATAATGAACTTGTGATGGTTAAGATAAATATACTTTATGTCCTAGTTTCTTATTTGCAGATACGGTTATGCACATGAAAGAACATATTTTTATTTTTAAATGCCTCCAGCTTACATATGTAAGAATATGTTTTATGAATATATGTCTAAACATCTGATTTATTATTAATTTGATTATAATTTTTGAAACTATTAGCTTCAAGTTTAGGGGTGAAGCTTTTTAATAGTTACATTTATTCTATGAAAGCAGTGTTACTTAGTAGTGAGCTGTGGACCCTGAATGCCGGGGACATGCAGAAGATTAGAAAGAAATTATCCTAATATATTCTAATAGATGTGCAAAGTCAGTGTGCATTTATGATGAAGTGCAAATATTTGAGGGAGAAAATGGGAATAAGGTGAATCAGATGTAGTGTGCAGGAGAGAAACCTGCACTGGTATTGTCATGGGAACCATATTGATGCCAGAAGCTGTGTAATGAAGTGTTGATTGTTTAAAGTGGATAGATATTCTGGAAGAAAATGCAAGATAATATGAGACGTAGTATTGAGGGCAGATATCAAGATGTTGATCTTCATTATGGAGATGGAAAAAGGACTCGTATGATTTATGTTTCATTGTGCTTGATAGGACCTGTCCATCATGGCAAAAATGAGATCCTAAAAGCATTAGGTTTATAGCTATACACTCATCAGGCCCTACTCCTGTACCCAATCTCTCCACTTCAGGCTTTCTCTACATTCTATCTTCCTTATATCCATCTCTCCATCACTCTTCTAAAAATGACACTATTCAGCTGCTGTAATTATATGACAGCAGAATTTGTGCTTATTTCTTCCCTTTCATATTACTAGTTACCTTCCCTTCTCCTTGGAACCACTTCCATTAACATTCATCCCTCATTCTCATATTTATCCTATTTTATTCTTCCCTGATCACTGTTTTCTGTTCCTCCAGTGCCAAAATTTGAAACCAGTATTTCCCCTTACGTCAGCTCCATGTATCATCCTAAGATCCACCCAATTTCTGGCCCACTGGCTCTCAGATGCACAGTTAACCTATTCTCTCCCACTCTGTATATGTCTATTTCATATGTGTGTGTGTGTGTGTGTGTGTGTGTGTGTGTGTGTGTGTGTGTGTGTGATAGTCATTTATAACACTAATAACATCATATTCCCTTTTATTTCATTTTGTAGTAGTATTTGCCATTATTCTATTACATTAAACTACATTATTTATTACAAAATAAAATGAAAGTGAATATAACAGCACATATGTAAATTTTAAGTAGCTATCACAACTATGCCTCTATGCAATTGTTTCAGTTTCAATAAATGATCTAAGATCAATTGCCAATCAAATACAAGTCTGCAGTTTAAATGAATGAGCATTCAAATTATGCATGGATGTGGATGGTATACTGTCTTAGTTGTGTGAGTAATGCTCTAGTGTTTGGTGTACATGCACCTGTGTAGATTTACTGGTTGCTCACTTAAACCCCCAGTCTTTAGAATGCAATATTACTTATGACATATACTTACATATATCAATGAATAGGTCAGTATTAATTTAGGTAAGGATCATGGTGAGAGAAATAATCAAGCTTTCACAAGTTCACTTATTATGACAGTGTTGTGGCTGAAAAGATCTGTGGTACACGCTATGAGAGAGTGACCTAACAGGAAGCTGTTCAATATTGGCACAACCTATAAATAGAGAAATTTGCCAGAAGGTTCTTATAACAAATATTAATGAAAGATTTGCTTTTGTTAAGATCAAAGTTTTCAAGAGATCAAAAACTTTGGTGTGTAATATGAAAGATCATTCACAAATCTTGAAATCTAGCGAAAATGCACAGAATATTATAGTGAAGATATTGCTGGTAATATAAGCAAGTTGTTCATATAAGCTAGTAAGGAAGCCTGTATGTAGTCATTCAATCTATTAGAAAAAGCAGCCAAAATCCTTCAAATTATACCTTATAATCTTAAAAACAAGTGGATACATTGGATAACATTGTTATGGGTTCCATATTCATAAGAGAAGAGCAAAGTGATTATGGCTGAAATGTTTTTGAATATATATTTCCTTAATCAGCGTTGAGCTAGAGCTAAACAAATAATCTATAATATTTCTATCACACTTCTTTGTAGATTTTCATTACAGAAGGTAATTTTGGAATGGTAGGATAATATCCTGAAAAGAATCCTATAGTTATCCTTTCTAACAATTAGGTTAACAGTTGACAAATATATAGATGTTAGCTTGAGCATACCTCAAGGAAAATAAAGTTTAATTTAGTCCTTCTCCTCCCCTCCCCCTCATCCCCTCCCCCCTCCTCCTCAGTGTCAGTGAGCAAATGCAAACAAGTAGAATCAGTTGATATGATTCTACCATATTGCTACAGCACTTATTTCTATACAAGAAGATGAAAAGCAGAGTCAATGTCAGCAAGAGTTTGAACTTTGAATGTAAACACATTCAACTAAATATCACAAGTCATTTTATTCAATGTTCTGTAGAATATGCTATTGAACAGTGATTACCAGCCTTGGCCATCAGTGGGTCTTGGGTTCCTAAGCAGAAACTGAACTTGAACAAAAAGTAGTGAAACAGATACAAGAAGGATCTTGCTATCCACTTCCCGACATGCAGCTCACAAGACTTCAGGAGCCTCCCATGAATTATGTAGCCTTGTGCACTGCATGGTTATTTCACATGCTGTGACATGAAAAAAGCACCCAGTACACACTGTAAAGTGGTTGGTATTAGGGAAAGCATCCACCCTTTAGAAACCATGCAACACTGAAATACTAACAAGCACACATAATTTCCACATAATCAGTGACATGGACTGCCTCTACCTAAACTAAAAACAAGGTGGCAGAGGCATAACATTGATCAAAAATGCCATTGGGTGATGTATCATATCCCTTTGGCAACATCTTTTAACCAACAAGTGTCAAAGTGAAGATATCACCCACATCATAAGCAGTTGCCCCAAAATGTCATCACAGTATTATCTACCGATGAGACATGATGTGGCTAGGACACTCTACAATGAAATCTGTTGGAAGGATAATCCCAAGGACACAGAAATAAGAACCCACAATATGGTAGAAGCTATAACCACTCATAATAAAAGGAATACTGGTGGAATGTACCAGTGAAGGCCTCAATGAAATATAAGCACAACAGACCTGATATTATGATTTGGGATAGAGAAGAAAACTGTGCACAGTTGTGGAAATTAGTTGCCCAGTGGATGTTAACATAAAACTGAAGATCAGTGAAAAAGAAAATACCAATGCTGAACTATTATGAAATCTGCAATTACTCTATCCAGATTACAAGTTCAGGTTTATACCTGTAATTATTGGGACCCTGGGATATGTAACACACTGCTTAAATAACAATTTTGAAAAATTAGTCTTCCCAAATCCATAAAGTAGAAAGCTAATTCGAAGACTGGATCCAATCCATCACTGGAACTGTAAAAATCTGTAAAACTTTCCAGAAGTTTATCATTTAAACATATATGAGCTTGTCTAGATATGTAACTATATGCATGAAAATGCATACATAAAACATACAAATCTGCACATACATACATACATACATACATACATACAAGCAAACAAACAAACAAACAAACTACACTATTGTTGATGTTGAAATTCCAATGAAGGAACCTTGGATCTAGGTTAGAAACCAGTTCTTTTTCTATTGGCAAGAAATCTTAGAATAAACTGAATAATGACATACATATGTGCATACATATTATTATTATCATCATCATCATCATCATTATTATTATTATTATTATTATTATTATTTTTAATTGCTTTTAGAATGAACTTTTACGAAGATTTATATACAGCAATTAAAGCATTTATTTATTTACAATCTTATGATGATTAGTTTAATTTACTAATTTATTGAAATCATTATTACGATAGCTAAATCAAATCAAAATATCCTTGATTAAAGTTTTTCATTACCCCCTGGGAATCATTTATGTACTAGTTGTATGCAGTGTTTAGGGTTGCTAGATTGCTTCTTGGTAATGTATTCAGACACATGATAAATAAAATATTTGATAAACCATCATTAGAATCTAAAATGTTTTCTGGAGGTGGGTAATTATGATGTTAATGATTATGATATTAATAATAATAAATAATCCATGTAATCTGTCAAAAATGTTAGAAGAAGCTGATATTACAAGTTTATATATATATATTATTGCATGATCTTTTTCCCTGTAGAAATTCTTTCATAATTACATAAATTTCCTAAATATTAAATATTATAAATTCAATCTCTCTTTCCCTTACTTTCCCTTTCTCTCTACATGTGTCACTTAACACTCAGACACTCATGCATTTATACATATGCATGTATACTTGTATGTGCACATTTTTATGTGTGTGAGTATGTGTGTATGTGTGTGTATATATATATATGTGTGTGTATATATGTATAATATGAGATATGTTTTTCATTTTGTCATTCAAATCAATGTGTTTATGTAATAGGGTAAATTTTGATTCAAATGATTGAAATTAATGGAAGCGAATTATGTCAAATTAATTTGTTTCTCTTGCTTCTCTCTTAATATTCACTCAAGTTAAATTTAATTTTATATGTGTAAATCTAAATATTTTATTATTAGTATTTCAAGTATATTAAATATAGTTATACATAGATACACACAGCATAGTCATAAATCATCTGTGTTTGTTTTACGTGTCACTGTGTGTGTGTGTATATATATATATATATATATATATATATATATATATATATATATATATATATATATATATTGCAAATAGATCTCACTCAGAATTCCTGAGCATTAGTTTTCAGTTGTTAGATCAACGGAAATACAAAGTTCATTGAATTAACATGTAAGTGGTTAAATATCCCATGGACATATTAAATTTAAATCCCAAGTTTAATATGAGATCAACACAGTTTGACAAGGCTGGATCAATAAATATATATATATATATATATTTATATATATATATATATATATATATATATATATATATATATATATATATATATATGAGGATAATTTTTATAGCTTCATTCAACCAGAAAGTAATTTTGTTAAACTGAAGAATAAAAATAAGATTGCAGCTAGAAGTGCTCAGGTGACTTTGAGGCGAAAAGAGAAATAAATTGAAAGGTATAATGAATAAATGCTTCAATTGGTCAAGACCACCCTATAACATTCCCATATCATCATAAATTGAATATAAATACATATTAAAACATCAGGGCACTTAATGGTAAAACCCAAGAGTATAAAATATACACATATATATGAATAAAAGGGTGATAAAACCTAAAAGGTTAATACGAGTGAAGTCGAATGAAGAAGAATATATGGATTAAATTAATGCATAATAAAAGCGACTAAAATTTCAAGGCAATGAAACCAAAATAATATAAACATAATTATATGAATATAAAAATAAAGGGCAAAGTGATAACCAGAAAAGAGTCTGTTCAAATGCATCTCTATGGTTGTTTCAAAGGAGGCATCATCTTTTGGGTGCTCTGATGTTTTAATATGTATTTATATTTGATTTATGATAATATGGGAATGTTATAAAGTTGTTTTGACCAATTGGAGTGCTTATTCATTATAGCTTTCAATATATATATATATATATATATATATATATATATGCATATATACGTAAGTCATATTTAAATTTAGAGTTTAAACAGGAGACTTTAAAGTGTTGTATCCAAACCTTGTTTTGGGTATGTCCCTAGTAGCGTACCTCCAGAGCACGTTCATCACTTACAACTACCAGGCATCATCCACAGTACTACACTTTTGTTGCAGGATCTCTGTAAGGAATTCTTTGGTGCATCTTTAGCATTTCTTAAATGATTGATAGGGAAGACAGAGTTTAGTGGAAGCTTTATTAAGCACAACGATAATTTCGACTTATTTCTGCACTGCTCTCTAGGGAGCGAGGAATGATATAATGGAATTGAATATTCCCCATAGTGCAGAAGAAACCTCCTCAAATTATGTAACCTGTGGAGGTTTCTTATGCACTGTGTGGTGCATTCGTTTCCAACACATTGTTCCCCAGCCACTAGGGAGCAGTGCAGAAGTAAGCTGAAATGACCGTTGTGCTTAATAAAGCTTCCACTACACTCTCTTCCATATCAATCATTTAATATATATATATATATATATATATATATATATATATATATATATATATATATATATATTCAGGTGAATATGGTACTTAAGTTTAGGCACCAGAATTGAGTATGGTATTATCCATACAGTTTCAAAATAAGGTGATTAAAGTCAAAATAAGCAACAAGGGTATCCAAAGTTAATGCAGTACGATCGTTTCATGCGACTCCATTTAATTAAGCAATGTGAACATTACATCAAATATAAAATGCAGAGCAATCCTCAGCTGCACAAAGATATAGAAATTTAATGCAATTACATTTAAACAGAAGGACATATTTTTATAACTACATTTAAACTCTCCAAGTAGAAAGGAGGAATACAAAAAAACCATTTTGACTTAGCCAGACCATACAGAGAGGTAGACCCAGGAAGACATGGGACGAGGTGGTGAGGCATGATCTTTGAACTTTGTTCCTCACAAAGTCAATGACTGGTGATCGAGACCTTTGGTGATGTGATCGAGACCTTTGAGAGGACCCGTCATGCCAAGTGCACCTGTGCTGATAGCCTGTAAAGAATATTGTTTGAGCATTGGGCCTCACAGAGGCAAAGAGGCTGAGTTCTTTTTGAGTGTTAGGCCTCATGGAGGCAATGACCAAGAACTTTGGCAATATATCGTGCTTGACAAAAAACCCATCAAGCCTAGCAAAATCACAGTCATAGCAGATACTGGTGTCATGCAAATTGGCATCCATACCATTGGAATGTTAAATCACCCATTACACTCTCAGAGCAGTTGGCATTAGGAAGAGCATCCAGCTGTAGAAAACCATGCCAAATTAGACTGGAGTCTGATGCCAACCCAGTCAAATCATCAAACCCATGCCAACATGGCTTCAGTAATAGATGGGTGTTACTGACATACAAGTGGTATCTTTTATTGCCAGTCTTCCATTAAAATATGCTTGGCCCATGGGAAATATTACCTTACTTGAAAACATCTAAGGGATGATGGTAGTAAGACCATCTAACCATAGAAAACCTATCTCACCAAATTCTGTCTGACCTATGCAAGCATGGAAAAGTGAATGTTAAAAAGCAAAATAATGATGATCCTTTTAGTTGTGAAATATCTTCTGAAAATATTTTTTAGCATAAGAAGATGATGAACAAATACAGTAATATATGTATTACTTATTTTGGAAATGTGTTTATTTATGTTTATATTTGATGCATGTCTTTACACATAGATATATTTCTTACATTCTTCCACTTTTTTGCTCATTTCCTCTTTTATTTACCTTTCTCTCTTCTTTCCCTTCATCTTTTCTTATGTATTTTGAATATCACCACTCTAGTTATCTGCCTTGAGCTTTCATTAAAATTTCACTCTGTATGTCTGTGTGTATTTCTTCATAGACACACATGATTTTCATGTTGTTTGGGTTTTTTTTCTTTATTTGTTTGGTAATTCAAAGCTTACAACATATTACATCTTGTCTTTGTTAACTTTTATTTTCGTTTTTAATGAACTTTTTTATTCTCTATCATCGGGAAGACCTGAAATAGATATGTAATAGCAGGTACTATGATGCAGTAATACATGTTTCAAATCATGAATTTTACTACAGACTTTTTACTGATAAGGTAAACACACATGCACACACACACACACACACACACACACACACACACACACACACACACACACACACACACAAACACTGCTAATACATCTATAGTGAGTAGTGTCATGAGGCAGTATCAGTCAAACCATTTTTAATGGAAAACCTTGATTTTTACAAAAAAAAATCTCTCTTGACTTGAAGTATGGCTGGTTTTCTTACAAATTTAATATCTCACAATTCTTGATTCTATCATTGTATCCTATTAACTAGCGGTATGTAGTGGTTGTTGACATAGACTGTGCTCTGGGGCTGGACATAGTACTCTGGTATAAGTATGAACAAACAAACTTTAAGCTATTTCCTAACGTTAAACAAATTCACCCAAAATAATCTTTGTTTTTTCTTTTATATCTGTGCTTTTAGATTTTAATGCAAATTAAAAGCAGATTTTATAATGATATTGCAAGAATAGGATTGTTATAAAGAAAATTAATCATTGCTGGATGTGCAGTACTTACCTTGGAGACCTCCGATGTATATGCCTGTCATATAGAACAATTATATTTCCTTTTTAAAATTTCTTTGTGTACATCTACAAAACAACTATAAAATACTTAATGTGTCAGATACCTCTGAATATTTTAAACTTTCATATATTAAAAATCTATTCTAAAAGAAATTGTGTGTTGTATTAAATTTAACTAATTAACTTGTAGTTTGAGTGAATATGGAAATATTTCTTTGCAATATAGAGAGCATGACTCACAAATAAAAAGGTTTACAATAAATGCCCTTACTGCTGAACAGTATGATATTTGAAGCACAAATAATTTAACTCTTTAACATTTAAATTGGTCATATCTGACCCAAATATTCTACCTATTTTCTGTTCTAACTGGTCAGATCTGGCCCCTCACATCTCCCCTACAATGTCATTCTAAAAATAAGAAATGACATCATCAACATCTCAAAACAATGAAGTAATGCATGAATAATTCAAAACAATCTGAATAAATAAACATTATATTTGACAGAGTAATCTAAATGGTTAAGAGTTAAACAAAATTAACTTACAAGCACCATTATAGACCATCATGAATTGTGTTACTTCTACTTCATTTTGCATCTGCTGAGCCACAAAACACCAATAGACTAAAAAAATATAGGAGACATTTTCAACATCCATAAAAAGCTGCTCATAGACTATAACATTTAATTGTAAAATTAAAATAGTGAAATTCAAAAGCAATCTACTGTGTGCAGTTTTAAACATAAATGGTTATGTGTTTATTGCAGGGAAATCTGAATTATAACAGAATTATGTTGTTATTATTAAAGGTACAGTGATTCACTATCTGAATCATTTTTAGTGATTTATAGTTGAATGCCATTAAAAGCATTCAGTCAACAAAATTAACTATTTGCATGCAAGTTCAAACATGTAAAACAAGCCAATCCTTAATAATAAAAGAGAAAGATTAATATTACAAGTATATTATTTGTATATTTATTTTTATGTTTAGTTTGTTCAAAATTTTCATATTTATTTCTTAGGTAAAATTTTACACTTGACATCTTCTGACATTTAACTTGAGTTTTACAAATTGAAATCTTCTGAGTTCATGAAAATACAATATTTTAAAATTCTAGAGTAAGTGTTTAAATTGATATTGGTTTATTGTTACACTCATAATCTAGATTAGATATTAAGATGACTTAGAAATTATGTTGATACAATTTTATTTTCTTTCAGTTCTCATCATGTGCATGAAGGTGTTAGCTTCAAATTGAATTGAAAGTTATTTATTTCTTTTTCCCTACCTCAACAGATGTTTGTGAAAACTTTTGTTGACTGTTGCCTTAGCAGATTCCAATCAAAATAACATAAGTTAAATAGATAAACATTCCACTTGAGATTTTCTCTGAACAGAAACTTTACAGCAAATAATGAAATAATTTGAATATTCTGATGAAAGATTGTAAACAGAATACTTGAATTTAACTTTTATCTTTGTATATTTTTTTAATGAAAACTATTCTTGTAAGCATATTATTAATTGTATTTCTAATGCAAACACAAACATACACATCGACAAATATATGACCATGCACATGCTCACACACATGCATACACACATGCACACAGCATACACACAGATTACATATTGAGTTTTAGTTTATTCTTTGCTGTCTTATATTTTCTGCTATTTATTGAAAATTGAAGTCATTCACAATAAAAACTTAATTATTTGTCATTATTGAATCTAGTTTCTTGTTGGTAAAACACTTCTTTTAATTCCACAACAATCTATAATTGATATTGTAATGAATTCAATTAGAGTAGTTAATTGACTTTAATGTTATTTAATCTTTGATGTTACTTATATTTAAAAATAAAGACAAAAGTCTGTCCAATTTCTGTTAAGTTGTTTGGAATACTCAGTTTTATTACTTGGTTGTATTAGACTTTGGACAATCAATAAAATTAACACTTATATATCTTACTAAAAACACTACCTTCTACACAGCAATGTGTTGTGTATCAACACCATCATTCACCTCATGAAACATCCAGCCTCCTAACAATTAGGAGTCATTATTTTTACCTGTTTGTTAGCTTGATTGATTGTTTAAGTGTCTGTCTTAGTATCTTAGAAACTAATGAAGCTAAGAAGTCCAAAAGTTTTATGAATGATTACTAAGTAAACAAAAAACAAGTAATATTTGTCTTGAAATTTTGCTTTTTTAGCAATTTATTTGGTTGTTAAGCTGTCTTCATGTTGCCAATATATTTTATGAAAAAGTAAATCAGTTACAAAGCACAACTTATAGCATACATAGGCACATATGAAAACACTTCCTTTCACACACTGGTTTCCTTTCCTATGTATGTTATAAATTATAGCTAGAAGTGAAAATACATTCAAATAGTAATCACATATACAGAGTAAGAAAAAATAATTACCCTTGGTTTCATTTGTTAACATGTTGGTTGATATTGGGTTGATTATTTCTTCGTATTATGTCACAGTATGGAAGTGCAGTATACATCAAATATAACACTACTTGTTATAAAAATTGCCCACAAATTTCCATTATATATAGTTGCAGGTGTGTCTGTTTTCTTTCCATATGTATGCATGCATTAAACTATAAGTTAGATGGAGAGTTATTTGAATTTTTACCACCACTTTTGCATGCAGGTCTGTCTATTTATGTCGATCTGTCTGTTTCTCTGTCTATGTGTGGATGTGAGTGTGTATTTTAGTATGTGATAATGGTGTGTGTAAAATAGACACTTACTCACACACAAACCTACAGAGAGGGAACTAGTGAAGTGGTTGGTCCAAAACCTATAGACTAAAGCTTTGTTGTTCACAAAAAAGCATGATATAAGATATAAAAATATGTATAAAATAACTGGTTGGTAGAGATTTGCTCTTAGATCATAGCTTGAAATTTTCTGCTACATGGCTGTATTTTATCTATGGCAAAGTATTTTCCATATTCCTCTGATTTTATGCTGTTCATTGTGAAAATGTTCATTTTTTAAAAATTTCAAGTTGAGTGTCAACCAGTAACATATTTCAGAAACTATGATCCAATTTTAGTTGTGCTTATATTTCATAGTCATATAAACCCAGTCACTTTTGATGGGTACTATTCATGTTTGTATGTATATATAAGTAAATGTGTGTATTATATGATTCAACAGGCATGATATATGCATATATATATATATATATATGTATATATATATATATATATATATATTTGAAAATATATGACTACATATAAGAATAAATGCATACACATGTTGGGAATTACACACACATATGCATGTATATAATCCATTTTCCTTTGTTTGATATATTTCTGTTAGACTGTGCGGGTTGGTTATTATGACAGTGAGATTTCAAAGCAAATCTCTTTGTATGAGTAAATCAACAATGCCTCTTCACTATTGAAGCTTAAAATAATGGTCATAAATGATATCCAGTTCCAGCAGTGATACAAAGATTATATGTCATTCCTATGTCAAATTATGAGATATTCAGCCATAATAATTTTGTTTGACCAGCTTCATATCTTTGTCTTTTTGTCAGAAATTCATTATTTGTTCTAAAGATCTTCGCCATTGTCATTGATGTCATCATCATTTTAATACTTCTTCTATTATGCTAGTATGAGTCAGAAGAGTTTGCCCAATAACATTTCATACTGGTTTGAATGTCCATCATGTACTGATGGTAAATATTAATTTTGGTCACATACATTATATGCTAATATTTTGCTTAATTTGGAGCAATTTTGTTTCTTTTACCAATTGTGCTATGTAGCAATATTAACTACGACAAGGGACAGGGCCTTTTTTTCCCTGAAAGGTGATAATATTTTCAGCATATTTGATATTAGAACTTAATTTTGCAAATACTGATAGATGATTGATCTTTATAAGAGATAACCCAAAGCAGAGAATCATATATGACATACATTTTGGTACACTGGTATATATGCCGAGTTGTTTCATTAGATTACTGGAATAATAATAACAATAATGATGGTAAAAATGGTAATAATAATTATTACATGGGAAAAATACCACAATTTTGCTAGATTGAAGTATAATCAATTTAATAATAAATGTTGGTGACTAGTATTTATTTTATTGAGCCTAGTTGATGAAATGCAATGTAGACCAGGATAGAATAAGAGAAGCCATCAACATTTAACATCCATTTTCCATACTGGCATGGGTTTAACGGTTTGTCAGCCTCTGTTGAGTTGCAATGCCATGTTAGGCTCCAATGTCAGCTTTGGCATGATTTCTATGGCTGGATGCTCTTCTTAATGCCAACTACTTTACAGAATATATTGAGTGCTTTTTTCATGCAAAAAAGAAGAGGGAGAGAAAAAGGAAAAAGCTCTTACTACTAAGTGGAGAGAATTTAAGAGGTGAACTTATGCCATACGTTAGAAGGCTAAAATAAGATAGAGAGGTGAGTACAGGTATCTTGCTATAGAGTACGGGTATCTTGCTATATGTCTACCCCATATTATATATAGTTGTAGGCAAGAGTAGTTGAAAAGAAGATAAAAGGAAGGCATTGAAGCAGTGCCAGAGCAAACTCTCAATGTACAAGGTGAGCAGTTAATGCTGAAGGCTATCTGGAGCATCCACATTGAAATTTAAAACCATTTAAAATGTTTAAAAAGTCAATAACTTGCTGCTCAATAACATTTCTGCATTCAAACATTGATAATTTACTAAGAGCAATCTGTGGGTTATATATTATTTGCAACTTTGGAACAGTTCATTATATATTAATCCAATATGATATATTCAACAGTCTATGAAATATCAAGTTGATGTCTTTAATGTCATCAGTTTCACGTATATCTCATCTGTCTGTTTTCCTGTTCCTATTTCCTCTGGTGACAAAAATCAGCTGAAAGTTTGTCTCATTTACTAATTGTGACCTTATACTTTGATACGTTAATTTGCTCTTTCTTGATGTTAATACAACAGTTCTATACATTTACTATCATATGTTTTTGAGTCATAAGCCTGTTGTGAAAGCTCTCAGAAATTAAAAAAAAATATATATATTACAATTGCTAAATAAAAAATAATGGTAATTATTTCAGTTTTCTTTTAAATTTATTATGTAATCAGTCATTATATCTGTGTAAGTTCCTAAATAGAAGCTCAAAGACTTTTACCACTCTTAAAAGGCAGTGAACTGGAGGAGTCATTAAAGTGCTGGATAAAATATCTTGCAGTATATGTTCTGATTCTTTGCAATCTTAGTTCAACTTGCACTAGGGTCAACTTTGCCCTTTGAATGAATAAAAATGTACTAGCCAAGAGTGTGGTGGGTTGACAGAATTGCTAGAGCATTGGATAGGTTGTCTTATAGTATCTATTCTGCCCCATCACCAGAAAATGGTGAGTATTCTGTCAGGAGTTGCAAAAAATAAAAAGTATCAACAGTTTGAAAAACCAATGCAATCACCGTTTCCTTGATTCAGTTAATAGATGGATTTCTGCACCACTCATTAAAGTTATTTGCTTTCATTTGTCATTCAGATTCAGGGATTTCTACTATCAAATGATATAACATGTTTGATGTATTAAAATGTTTCACTTATTGTTCTTGAATTAAGCTTACCAAAAGAACTTTTAACAGAGGTGAGCATAAGCAATAACTTTTAAATAACTAATAACTTAATAACCAGAACTTACATCCAATTTTACCTTTCTACCTTAGAAATTTTCAAAGTTTGGGATGAAAAATTGTATGTTAAATGTTTCAAGACTGTCATAAAAAATTTTAAATGGTAATATGTACATATTACATCTTAACCAGCACTATGTATGGCACAAGTACACTCCTCATGAATAATTTTTATGGCTTGAAATTCCAAGACTAAATGGTACTGAATTATTGATATTAAATCTTAGAAAAATCAGTTTTTTAACTCAGAATATCTCTTCTTTTGGAGAGCTCTAAGATTAGTAGTATTAATTACCGTTCTGTTATAGCAACTAACTCAATATGAAAATATTGCATAGTAGTTACTACTTTACCCATTTTCTGATCCTCCAAATACAGCAATGGTTGAACCTATGTTAATTCTTTGTTTATTACATGTATTATTAATTGATTGAATTTTTTTTTGCCTCTCTGGAACCAGTTTTGAGTAATGGAAACCATCATTACTTTTGCATATGTTTCTCTGCACTGCAACCCCATGTTATAAATGTGTCTCCAGTGTCTCCTGGAAAAGTTTTCAAAAGATTCTGCTGTGTAACTAGAATAAATGATCTAAAAGCTGTCCTAAGGCCATCTAAAAGGCATATACCCACAGATGAAAATGATACAAAATGGTCATCATTTGCGCAAAAACTGCCTTTGTGTAACTATATGCATAAACATTCTCACCATTTCTGTACTGCAGAGTTGTATTAATTGTACCTCTCAAGAAAAAAGATTTTATGAAATCTGCTTTTTAAATCTAAAGATCTGTACTAAATATTTCTTAATTTCTTTTTCCTCCTGAAGCACATTTCTTTGAAATGACTATTCTAGCTCATACTTATCTTATGTTTTTCATCATGAATTGAAATAGAACATATGTATTGCTAACTTATGTTTGAAGCATTGCTCTCTTCTCCTACTGAGACAAATTCATAAAATGCAGTGGTGGTGGTAGCGGTGGCGGTGGTGGAAGAGGAATTTCCCTAAATATGTTTCATGATATAAAGATATGTATATATACACAATTATAAAACTGCTTTTAGTGGAAAAGCTACAATGAGAATTATGCATTATTGGAAATATGTTTAAAATTTAATTAGATTTTATCATTGGCCAATTGAGAAATATATTTTGGTTAAAACATTTAATGAGACTGTCTTTAGTGCATGATAATTTCTAAATTTACTTGAATAAATTTTCTTTCGAAAAATGTAGATTCATAGTTTTATGATCTTGATATCTCAAGGCCATGAATCTTGATTTTTTTTTGCTGTGTATGTGTGTGTGTGTGTGTGTGTGTGTGTGTGTGTGTGTGTGTGTGTGTGTCTGTGTGTGTGTGTGTGTCTGTGTTTGTGTGCACAGTAGATTTTAAATCTGAAATCTTTTAGAAATATTTGAATATTTAGAATTGTTGATTAATGCCCTCAGCAAAGCCAGGTGATCAAGTGTGAAGATTAAGTTATTAACAGGAAGGTGAGTTCAGGATGAGATTTAAAGGTGGAGTACATCATGCTTGAGTTTCTTTCTTCAAGCCACCTATGGTGTACTGCTATACGCATGCAATCTGTTGAGATGGAAAATAGTAAATGATGACAAGTATAGATGTGGTAAAGCTAGCAAGCTAAAGTATATCCTATCTAATCCTCAATATTATCGGAAAGGTATACATGGAGACACAATGTGGTCCTCAAAGTTCTTCATAGTGGTATTAAGAAGCAGATGGCAGAAATCAATGGTGACAAGAAACCACAGAAGCATGGCAGTAAACAGTTTATCATGTTTGTCCATCAAGGTCAAGATGATTACCCAAAAAAAGAAAAAAATCTGAATGATGAGAACTGAGATGGAGTATGAGAGGTAGCAGCAGATCTTGTAGAGTGTGAATGTTTCCTTCCAATACAAACAAGGAAGAAGCTGGATATGACAATATCATGTGAGGAACATATGACCAGCTTGTTGAATTAACTGTTCCACATGAAGACAATTTAGATTCAGTCCAGGTTAGGAGAGATGAGCATTATGAAATGCTACTGGATGACTGCATAAATGCTGTTGAAGTGCAGTAAACATTCCTGTAGAAGTTGGATGTTGGGGTTTTATTGGGATCAAACTGAGATGGTGGCTACTATCAGTTGCTATCTAATATTGGCAAGCAAGTGCCCTTTTGAAGGCGTACCAAGTGACAGGTGAGAGGACCAGCTATTGGATATGGGTGAAAAGAAATGACAAAACCTGGCTGGAAAGGTGATGGTCCCAAAATGAACCCAAAATTTTGAATACTATTCAGTCAAAGCAGTAGGTAGGAGCCTCACATTAGTGAGTGGGGCTGGTGCACTGTAAGGCTGTCAAGACGAAGGCTCCAAAATGGTGTGCATTCTTTGCTGATAATCCTTGAAACTCTCTAGCATCTACTATGTGAAGTTTTTGAATGATTGCACTTGCATTAAAAAGCTGTTTCCAAGTCTCTTTATTTTGTTAGTTTTGTAAAGGCTTTTGCACCTTGGATTATGAATTCCCATTCTATAAAATCTATTGTAAACTAAAATTTCAAGAGATCCCACTAGCTTTTATGGAATGCAAATTTTGCTATTTCATAATGAAAAATGCAATTTAGTTTACTGAATTGACTAGCATTTAATTCAATTTATTCAATATTAAACTATAGACGAACATATATTTAAAATTTAAAAATCTAAAATTTCTCAATTTCTTAAAATTAACATTCCTTTCAGAAATCAAGACTGAAGTATCTCTTTAATTACTAAACGTTTGTTAATAAAATAGCTTTTAATAATAAGATCTAACAACAAGAAAAAAGAAAAGATTATGGTAAAAGCAAAAGACGCAAAAATAATAGAAACATTCTGCAAAGTGTATCTACATGTCATAAGAATCAAAATGTGTGGAAATTAGTTTTAGTAAAATATATTTTCAACTGTAATCCCTTGGATAATGAAATGGTATTTTTGCGGCTGCTGTCAGGTGTCCTCTGTTATTACAGTTGTATCCTACAAGCGTGTTTTGATGAGATAATCTCTTTTAAGGTCTGTTTGTAAGTCTTTTGTCCAGCAGTCTTATTTACTCAAACCATGCATATGTATCATTTTCTTCTAGAATGCAATAAATAATAATTGCTTGTCATTGCATAATTATAAATTAATAGTATAAAAAGATAGAATGAAAAACATGCATTATTAATTTGATTATAAACTTTGATATATTTCCAGCTTTTGTCTAATAATTTCCATAGAATTTTGTTTGTTTCTTGTTTGCTTTTGTTTTCTTGTTGAAAACAGCTGTTAAACAAATGTTGATTTCTTACAGAGACAGAAAACCAATTGTTTTTGAAAGGACAATACTCAACTGGATATTTATACTCTAGTATATTACCAGTATTTGTTTTATCAATATCACGAGATGAGCAAATTTACTTTGTTGTGTACTCTACTATCTGATATCAACTTGATTATGGAAGTGATATTTTCAAAATCTAATCAAGTTTATCAAGTTTTAATGCTATTTTAAAAAATTAGTCCAAAATGAATTACTGTTTAAAAACAAATAAGTGTAGATATGGCTGTGTGGTAAGAAGTTTGCTTCTCACTCACATGGTTCTGGGTTCAGTCCCATTGTGTGGCTCCTTGGGCAAGTATCTTCTGCTATAGCTCATGGCCTTCGAGAGCCTTGTGAGCGGATTTGGTGGATGGAAACTGAAAGAAGCCCATCATGTATATATATGACTAAATATTTAAGTGTTGGTTATGTTCCTAGTAGTAAGCCGATGAAGTACATTCACTGCCTAATAAGAATCAGCTAAGTTTGTTTGCAAACAATGGGTTGTAGGCTACTATTTTATAAACCACTTTAAAAAAAATACTTGTCTTCTCATTATGTCTGCTTCTGAGAGTGGCCCTTAGTTGCCAATAGGGGTAGGAGCTCTTTGGACTTTGCCCAGCCTAATCTTATTTTCACAGCTACGCTCTTGGAACAACCATCTCCACTACTAAGCTAGTCGCCTAGATACTGGAAGCTATCTACTACCTCTAGCTTCCCCCCCCCCCCGGCAGTTGATGTAATCTATTTTCCACACATGTTCAGCATTTATTATGCCTGTGCACCTTCCACATCCAAAAGTTAGTTTCTCTGTTAACCTTCCTTTGATGTTGCTGCACCTTTTGTGTGTCCAAAGCTTATGGAGTTTTTACCTACTTTTCTACAGATTGAGCAGGTGAACCCCTACTTGTACCCTGAATTCTTTGCTGTACACGTTTCCCACCCTCACCTTGCTGGTAGCATCCCTGTACAAGGCTTGTACCAACCACTCATCTATCCCTAGTTTCAGCATTGACCATCAGATAGCAGATCAGAGGACTCCGTCAAAAGCTTTCTCCAAGTCAACAAAAGCCAAGCTCAGAGGTTTATCTTTGGCTAGGTATTTCTCTGTAAGTTCCCTTACCAGAAATATAGCGTCAGTGGTGCTTCTACCTCGACACATTTCTTTCTTATGACATCACAATTTTCTCTCACACACTGTCTTGCAATCTGAAATACTCAGTTCGTTGGTCCTCATGACACAGAACATTAGAAAACGTCTTTTCTGCTTCTCCCTTGGCTAGATATACTTGTCTCTTAGCTTCCCTTCTGGCTATCTGATGCAGTTTCCTGCTGCCCCCACTCTTACAGGCCAGTTTCTTTCCTCTAATGGTCCTGTCTATGGTATTGTTTCCCCACCACATTACCCTGGGTTTGAAAGGGACTTTGCACCAACCACAGATTTGAGCTGTTACACTCAGCAAGCTGTCTTACAGAAATTCCCAGTTGCCCTCTATATCACAAGTTTGTAGCTGTTTCTCCCTCTCATCAAATTCTCAGTTAGGATGTCCCTGAATCTCTTACCATATGAAGGATATATATTCTTTTACTTTATTCTTTTATTGGTTTTAGTCATTTTATTGCAGCCATGCTGGAGCACCATCACTAGTTGAATGAATCGATGCCAAGACTTATCTTTTCTAAGCCTAGTATTTATTCTTTTGGTCTCTTTTGCCGAACCACTAAGATACAGGGATGTAAACACACTGATATTGGTTGTCAAGCAATGGTGTTGGGGGACAAACATACACACACACACACACGCACACACACACATACACACACACACATATACGATAAGCTTCTTTCAGTTTCTGTCTATCAAATCTGCTCACAAGGCTTTGGTTGACCTGAGGCTATAGAAGACACTTGCTCAAAATGCCACACAGTGGGACTGAACCTACCTGGAAACATGTAGTTGGGAAGCAAGCTTCATACCACACCACCATGCCTGTGCCTGTATATATAAAATATACATATATATCTTTATACAAACATATATATATATATATAGTAAAAAACTAGTAAAAATTTCTGCTTAAATGTTGTGTATTAAAATAAACCTCTCAAGACAGCAGAAATTGTTATGAATCAACAGGAGCCATATTGACATAAAAAGAATATCCATTTTAATTCAATTTTATAAACTAAACTGTTTTGAATAGAAATTTGAAGCACGCTTTTTGTAAGTAAAGCTCAGGTGATCATGGGTTATTGCTCTCACTCTAGTCATATTTTTCTGACATCATCTGTGCTCTGAAAGAAGAATGATATGAGGCTTGATATTGTTGAAACAGTTGAATGAACTTTAGGTATTGTACTATTTTGATCTGGAATGCTGCAAGCAGACACACATTTTGTTATTATAAAGGTCATCAGTGTTTGTGTGGTAAGTAGCTTGCTTACCAACTATATGGTTCTGGGTTCAGTCCCATTGTGCGGCACCTTGGGTAAGTGTCTTCTACTATAGCCTCAGGCCAACCAAAGCTTTGTGAGTTGATTTGGTAGATGGAAACTGAAAGAGGCCCATCGTATATACATATACATGTGTGTGTGTGTGTATGTTTGTGTCTGTGTTTGTCCGCACCATCATCGCTTGACAACCAATGTTGGTGTTTTTATGTCCCTATAAGTTAGCAGTTCAGCAAAAGAGACCTATATGATTAATAAGTACTAGGCTTGCAAAGAATAAGTCCTGGGGTTGATTTGCTCAGCTAAAGGTGGTGCTCCAGCATGGTGGCGGTCAAATGACTGAAACAAGTAGAAGAGTAAAAGAGTATATGTTTATGCAATATGCGTGGATTTAATAATGTTGAGAAAAGAATTAAAATCAATAGCGAATGATTTTTTAAAAATCATAACCAGCAGTTCAAAATTTATACCCAACTGTCTTCATCCAATATTAAAAATGTTTAAGCTAGCATAAATAATTCTTTGTCAATGCTAAATTCAATTGTTTTAGGGAAGATGAACTCACCAATCCCTGATCTTGTGAAATTTTTGTTGTGTACATTGCAAATACTGTATTTTAGATATTTGATTTCTTTTACAGATCTCAAATTTATTTCAGTGATAAGAATTTTCTGTCACTCTAAAATTGAAATAAAATCATAACAGAATCATCTTCCAATATCTC
Organism: Octopus bimaculoides; assembly: GCF_046866305.1. Lineage (NCBI taxonomy): Eukaryota > Metazoa > Mollusca > Cephalopoda > Octopoda > Octopodidae > Octopus > Octopus bimaculoides. The sequence continues at coordinate 66,263,210 of NC_142931.1, read as the reverse complement.
CAATAGTGTTAAGTTCCACTTTTAAACACTTTCCAGAGAAAATTGTTTGTCTGATAAACAAAATTTCTCTCACTGCCAGATATTGATTTCTCACAATATTGTGTTGGATCAAAACTTGTCAGCTAAAGATGTGTGATGTTGAGAAATATATGAAGACATATATCTCAAGTCACCTTTATAACTATTATGAAAATACTTATCACTCTATAAGTTAGAAAGTGACACAAGAAAAATAATTGATAGAGATAGCATTGTAGTAAGATTACAGAGCCAAAATTACATCAGCCCATGCAGTATCAATGAGAACACTCCTGATGAGGTGTGAAGTTGAATTAATTTTAACATGTGACATCAAAGTTCAGATTAAGATATGAAATAATTGTACTTTATCATGAAACAAATTGTCAGAATTTTCTGTCAGTATGATGGAAACAAGGTGATGAGCTGGCAGAAACATTAGCACACTGGGCAAAATGCTTATCAGTATTTTGTCTGTCTTTATGTCCTGGGTTCAAATTCTGCTGAGGTCGACTTTGCCTTTCATCCTTTCGGGATAAATAAATTAAGTACTAGTTGCATATTGGGATCTATTTAATCAACTGGCCCCCTCCCAAAAAAATTTGGTCCTTGTGCCTAGAGTAGAAAAGAATATTTATGATAGAAACTTTAGTCAACTCATAGATATTTTCAGACAAACACCTGAAGTAAACTGTCAAACATTCAGTGTCAAAAATATCAATTAAATGAAATGGTGAGAGCTCATCTGCACATCCGCTTGTAACCATAACACCTGATTAACTGAATGAGTAAAACTACCTGAATAAATAAACTAAAGACAACTTAAAGTGTAACTTGCTAAAGGAAAAAAAGACTATGTAGTACTATTTAGTAAAATAAAACAACAAAAACATCATTATTGCTTCTCATGACATGTCTATATGATGTTTGTGTTTGTGTGGTGAGAGGGAGAAAGTCAGGTATTCTTGACCTGGAGACCTGGCCCAAATGCTTGTAACATAGTGGGACTTCAAGAATGGCAAACTGGACACCTTGCAGTATTTGTCCAGCTCTTACCATTCCGAGTTCAAATTCTAATGTGGTTCTATATAAGCATAGTGTTGTAGTATTAATTCTCCTCCACACTTAACACAACAAAGCTATGTTTCTGGGTTGGCGATACTTTTCTCCATTTCTCCCACCATTCTTGGAGGCGCTGCAGCAGATCATTGACCCTGCCTTTCTTCCTAACTAAAACATGAAACTTAGTTAGGAAAGCAGATAGATATGTATAAAAAGAAAATTGTAGCAAAACAAATGGTAATAATTTCTCATGCTGTTTAATTGCTAAAAAGAATTCTGAATCAAACTGCATATATTCATGTGTGTGTGTGTGTGTGTGTGTGTGTGTGTGTGTGTGTGTGTGTGTGTGTGTGTGTGTGTGTGTGTGTGTGTGTGTGTAGACACGTGTGCACACACACATACACACACACACACGGCAGTTCACACATACATATATAACTGATTATACAAGCAAAAATAATAACAAATATATACAAAAATACATGCCCACATGATTAGAAATAGGATGGGTTTGTAAATTCTTGAAGCTTTGTAGAATTTTTTGCCTATGGTAATTAAGAGGTACAGATTGATAACAATAGAATTGGTATACATTATGAGATATCACAGATGTAGATATCACTAATGAGAGACTGCAAGGATCTTCCTGGGTCAGAAACTGGCCCCTTCTTCATTGGTGAGAATTTCAAAAAATAAAACGAGGAAAATATATTTATAGATACAGGCATTGCTCTATGATGAGAAGTTTACTTTCCAGCAACATGGTTCTGGGTTCAATCTCACTGCATGGCACCTTGGCCAACCAAAGCCTTGTGAGTGAATTCTGTTAATGGAAACTGAAAGAAGTCGATTGTGTGTGCGTGTGTGTGTGTGTGTGTGTCTTTTTCTGTGTTTGTTCACCACCTTTTGACAACAGGTGTTGGTGTATTTACGTCCCTGTAACTTAGCTGTTCAGCATAAAAGACCAATAGAATTGGTATCAAGTTTAGGAAAAAGAAATTACTGGAGTTAATTTATTCAACTAAATTTCTTCCAGTTTGGCCACGGTCTAATGACTGAAATAAGTAAAAGATAAAAAAAGATACATGCATACAATCATGCACACACACCTGTACATACATACATATATATATTTTAAATGTTTTTGAGTTGAATATGGAGGAAATTTAACATTCATTCTTCAAAAATAAGTAATGTGATTATAACTGTTTACCAATAGTAAATACATTCAAATGAATCTTACTGTAAGGGAATTTCTGTTTATATGGAAAACTAATGCTTCTACTACTATTTCTGATGTTATTTATTGTTCACGTATATACAATTATGTGTTACAATTCTACTGCTGTTGGTAGTTAAATATGGCTGTTAATTGTTATCTGTATTAATTCTTCTGCCAATTTTTATTGTTATTGCTATTCTCATAGGAAGCAAGGTTTTCATTCCTTGCTTAATGAATTGGTAAAAAACTATAAATGTCATGAAATTAAATTTCGTCTCTCCTAAAAATGAAACTATTGGGATTTACTTTATCAGTTGAAGTATGTTTCTAATTTTTATTACAGAAATTGAATATATTTATAACTATAAACCAACATAAAAGCCAAACCTATCCAAATGTGCAAATAAAGAATTTGTTAAATGTGGTATAACAATTTAAATTATTTCAAATATTTTGTGGGGATATTTCAGATTAAGTCGACTATTAATTGGAAAGTAGAAGCATGTGCAAGACATTGAGCAATACAGTTATTTATTGTTATGCTTACATCCATTTTTGCCAGGAGGAAATGGTAAATATATTTGTGCAACATTTTTGAAATAACCAACCATTAAGAAAGCAAAGCTATGTTGTAATTATTTGTTGGACATCTTCATAGTTATTATCAAATCTTTGATAAGAATAGATATATCTAAAATCCAATTTCGGTTGTTGTAATTGCTTCATTTGGTATGTTATTATTATTATTATTATTACAAAATAAAAAAAAAATTTTTAAAAAACCTCAGAATGTAAGTTCCAATAAGACATAATAAAAACGACTCGTCTATCTCTTCATTATAGAGCTACAAGAGATACTAAATTAGATTTCTTCAACAATAATTTTGGAATGGTATTTTGGATTAATTTTATCAAATAAATAGTAAATGAGTGAATTCAGAATGCTAAATCTTTTACAAAATGTATTCCGCAGCTTCCTTTATTTTAGTGTTATTCTTTAAATAATACTGAATTCTTATATTATTGAAGTTTTAGGCATTTATGGCAAAGGAATGTTTTAATAGCTTCCCTTCTTCCTAGGATATTATTCATGTAATTAAGTTGACTTCAGTTGAAAAATGGAATCTAGAATTTGCCTATGATTTACTTTTTCATCATCATCATCATCACACAATATAATGAACAAAAATACCTGTCTATCCATAGAACTTTAGGTTAGCAGAACTGAGAGTCATATTCACAAGATTACAACAAGTGTTCAATTTATTTGTTATGATTTAGTTGAAGTCAATACATCTGTTATGCAATATGCAGTCCAGGAAGAGAATTATCTCCTAGCAGTTTAACAATATGATGCGTTAGAAGTGCAAACATATTTTCCTTTCATAACAGACCTCAGATGATCATAGCATTCCCTAGAATCTATGATGAAAGGCATTTCCAAACTATCCTCAATGAAAAATACTTTCTAATAAAATCTAACCTAGCTTCTTTGTTTTTTATTTGTTTATTTTTCCAAATTATGTTATTGTTTGCACAGTTGCATTGCTGAGTACAAATTCATTTGGATTTACGTGTGCTACATTCCTACAAACGACAAAAGTTGTTTCACCTTTGCTTTTATATATTTTTTTCTTTTAAATAATGATTAAAAGGTATTTTTCTTAAGAATTGATTGTTACAGATATGTAAACCATTCAGGTAAATCAATACAGAAACATCCTGTAAAAGGGAGGACACATTGGATAATGTAGTTCTAAATACACTATGTTTGAAGGAATAAATATAAGGATTATCCTGACTGAGTTAAGATTATAGTAAAATAAAAAAAAAAAACATGATAGTCTTGGCTCTCTCAGATCTTACTAAAGATTATAAAACAATAACAACAAACAATTCTGAAATTAATGAATTTTCATTAGCTGTAAGTAATCGCTAAAATTTTGCCATGAACACACTATTTAAGTGGGCACTTATTGATAAGATAATAATATATTCCATTACGTTTTAAAATGTATCACAATTTAAATATAATAAAATAATGTTTTGAAATCTTCGTCAAATTTTCTTCAGACAGCTTCCATTCAATATTCATATGTCTACTTTTGCATTTCAATTGAGATTGGATCAGTATATATAAGTAATCTCTTTCTTAGTTACCTGATAAATTTTCACTTATTAACACCTTGAAACATTAGCTTTATTACCTCCTCCCACTTGAATTCCTTTCCTCCCACTTGAATTCCTTTCCTCCTACTATTCACTTTCCATTAAGCTATAGTAAAGATAGATAACAACACGTTAGTTATCTTGTTTCACTTCAGTTATTCACTTTTTTGTTATGCAACCATCTCAATTTATTGCATTGATGCTTCACTTTTCAGTTACACTGTCTCTATGTCCAGCTCTCAATCATTATCCCTTTATAATTTTATGACTTCTTTCACACAGTTTTCATTCAGCATGTCAGCTGTTTGAGTTGTCTAATGAAGAAGATGCTGATATAACAACTATGATCGTAAATTCAAATTCTAGCACGTTCTTATGGTTATTATATATAACAAACAGTATAGATGTAAATGACCACTACTGTAGTTAAGAAAGGTATATAGAAACCATATAACTTTGGTTCAGGTTCATCTAGCAGTACTTTGGCTAAGTATCGCCTTCATAGCGTACAATGACTAATGGGTGGAATTTTGTAGACTTAAACTGTTGTGTATGAGTGTGTGCATGCATGAGTGAGCATGCGTGTGTGTGTGTATATGTGTGTTTGTGTGTGAGTATGTATATATATATATATATATATATATATATATATATATATATATATAGGGATTTACTTTTCGTAATGAGATAAAAAAAACCAAGGCTGTGTATAATATAGAACATTTATAAATGTTCTATATTATATGAGCCTTGATTTATGCTGATATATGACCTACGTTGGACCCCTTATTCGCATAATCACTGAACCTGGAGCTTCTCTATTGTCTAGCATTACCTGAAACCTCTGGGTCTAATTGACACCACTATCGCTCATAATCTCTCTCTCTCTCTCTCTCTCTCTCTCTCTCTCTCTCTCTCTCTATATATATATATATATATATATATATATATATATATATATATATATATATACATATATATATGGCCTCCACTACTAAAGGTTGACCATGTATGTGTGAGTTTGGGCAAGATTTCTATGAGGAAGACTGTTAGATGGCCAGTTGGTCATGCATGCATCTCTTCCCCTCCATACCACCAACATTTATTCAAGTAAAATGTTAAGGACTAGAGCATCAGTGTCATTACATATGTTGTTGTCAGAATGCAAAGAACCAGAAGAGATACTGCAAGGTATAGCTCACTCTCCAGCACCTCTGCTAATCCGCATTTTTTATCGACGCTTAAAGGGTGAAAGGCAAAGTTGCCCTGGCGCAGGAATGGCTGTGTGGTAAGTAGCTTGTTTACCAACCACGTGGTTCTGGGTTCAGTCCCACTGCGTGGCACCTTATGCAAGTGTCTTCTACTATAGCCTCGGGTCAACCAAAGCCTTGTGAGTGGATTTGGTAGACGGAAACTGAAAGAAGCCCGTCGTATATATATATATATATATATATATATGTATGTATGTGTGGATATGTTTGTGTGTCTGTGTTTGTCTCCCCAACTTCACTTGACAACCGAAGCTGGTGTGTTTACGTCCCTGTAACTTAACAGTTTGGCAAAAAGAGACCGATAGAATAAGTACTAGGCTTACAACGAATAAATCCTGGGATCGATTTGCTCAACTAAAAAAGGCGGTGCCCCAGCATGGCCGTAGTCAAATGACTGAAACCAGTAAAAGAGTGAGATGTGCCATCCAACACTGTAGTTCACTCTGCTGATTTACTGTTCAGCATGATGTTTTGAAAAATGCTTTATGTATATGATGTTTGCAAAAATGGAATAAAGTTTGTTTATGCTCTTTTATATGCTTCAGCCCTAAAGTTGAGGTGAAAATTCTTTGCATAAGAATTTTTAAGGGTGTATTAGGAACATAAACTTAGGTTGTATTCTAGTTTATGTTGCTATTTGAAAAGAAGGATAGGTATTCATTATAGTATAGGTAAGTGGAATGAATGGATTAGGCTATTTACATTGTAACTTTACTGATTGACCTATATAGTTGGTTTAATGTATCTAATTGTTTTGTATGTTTTGTATCTCTAAGAGAAGCAGCTTCTCTGTTTAAAATTGTTTTCTTTTTTGTAGTTTTGATGAAGAGTATTTCATAAGTCTTGGTTGCTAACAAGTTTCAGGGGTTTTGTCTATTTTCCATTATAAGATTTAGCTCTAGAGATCATGTTTCATGTCATCTTGTATTGTATATCCTTTTAAAATCCTAAATGAATCTAAAATGTGAAGTATCTTTTGTTCTGAATGAGTGCATGCTTGTTGATTGTAATGTAGCTAAATGGATATCAAATGTCTTGTATATGCATTAGTGTTATTAGTCTCTATGGTAAATTGGTAAGCCATATACTTAACTAAGCAGTTGGTAAGCTATATATTTAGCTAGCAATTGCCACTATATGACAGTTTTACTGTCATAGAGTGGCAGTTGCTACTAGTTTAGTTAGTTTTAGGCTAACAGTTTAGACAAGCTATTTGAGGTAATTGTGTTGGCAGTGTTGGTTGTGGTACAGTGTAAATCTGTACCTGTTTATTCTTAAAGATTTTATAGCATTATGTTGTGTAGAGAAGTTTTGGAGTTGCAACCAATATTAATGTATTGTGTAACATTGCTTTTTCTATTCTTGTACATTATGGATCTAGTAGTTTCTTCATAGCATGAATTTTTCTTTAATTCTGCTTTTGGGAAGAGTATAATTTCAGTATTTAAAGGAATCTGCATGAATTTATAAGCCAAGAGGTTTGATAGTCTAAATGACCTTATAGAGATATACCTATTCCTTAATTTAAAAGCAAATTTCCTCCAGGTTGAAGGTGTCCCCATAGAGAAAATTGCAGATTAGTTCTGAACAATTTTAATCCACAATAAATAAATAAACTACAAAGAAAATTTATACCTCCCTTTAAAAGTCTGTTACATAGGATCACTACTATCACTAATATTCATCATCATCATCATCATCATCGTTTAACGTCCACCTTCCATGCTAGTATGGGTTGGACGATTTGACTGAGGACTGGTAAATCAGAAGGCTGCACCAGGCTCCAATCTGATCTAACAGAGTTTCTACAGCTGGATGCCCTTCCTAATGCCAACCACTCTGAGAGTATAGTGGGTGCCTTTACGTGCCAGTCAGGCGGTACTGGCAACGGCCATGCTCAAAATGGTGTTTTTTACGTGCCACCTGCACAGGAGCAAGTCCAATGGCACTGGCAACAACCTCGCTCAAATCTTCTTTCACATGACACTGGCACAAGTGCCAGGCTGGCGATGCTGGTAACGATCACGCTCAAACGGTGCTATTTACATGCCACTGGCACGGAAGCCAGACAGCTACTCTGGCAATGATCATGCTTGGATGGTGCTCTTAGCACTCCACTGGCACAGGTGCTAGTCATCGAATTTGGTTCAATCACGATTTTGATTTCACTTGCCCCTACAGGTCTTCACAAGCCGAATTTAGAGTCCAATAAAGGAGAGGTTGGCATGGGTGCCAGTCGTCGAATTTGGATCTATTTCAATTGCTTCGACAGGTCTTCACAAACAGAGTTTACTGTCCAATGAAGGAAAGGTATGCATAAGTGGGCTGGCTACACTCCTAGCAGAGGCCTCGAATTATGGTCTCACTTAGATTGCCGGGTCTTCTCACGCACTGCATATTTCCAATTGTCTTGGTCACAAGTCATTGCCACGGTGAGGCCTAATGTTTGAAGGCTGTGCTTCACCACCTTATCCCAAGTTTTCCTGGGTCTTTGCTAATATTTTTAATGTAACCCTAGGTATAAGTTACTTCTTTATTACCTTTACTGCAAACCATATGAAAATTTTGATTTCATCAATAAATTATTAAACCACCTCAAAATATATTATAACTTAACTGAAAATATCTCTCTAGGATGATCAAACCTCTCAGTCAACATACTCAATTTTCCTGGATTACTATAAACCAAAGGTTCTCAATCATTTTCTGCCAACAGACCCCTTTGGTTACTATTTCATTCTTGTGGATTCCCATATCTGTTCTAAGTTCTAAAACTGATCTTGTAGACATTTCTTTCAAAATTCCTGTTTTGTTTTTCACATGTTCACTTGTGTAGGTATGCAGTAGCGACAGACTGAGGAAACACTTTTCAGAAGCTGGAAATGTGTTGAATTATGTAAAACATTGGAGAAAGAAACCTAACTGTTTCTAGCAATACATGTATATAATCTTTTTATGGATCCATAAATTTTACGGACCTCTAATTTACTATTTTGTTCGCATGGATCTCCCAAAATCTTATATAGCCCCCCCCCCCCCTCATCCCGGGTTCATATGGACCCTGGTTGAGAATCTCTACTCTAAATACTATATAATGGTGCCCCTTTTTGAAAGTGAATGTAAAAATGAAAATTAAAAAATTACCAGATCGGCATCAAATAAATAGGAAAATAATTATTTTATAGGACAACTCACCCTTTTATATAACAGCTACAACTCCAGTTACACATTAAAAAAAAAATTACTTATAAATAGGACTTCCATTCACAACAAAAGTAGCGTAAAACTTTAAATATCTAAAAACAATTAAAGTATCATACATTACTGCAGCTATTATTAGTCACACAATTACCACATCTAATTTGTTTAAAGAATTGAGTGGCTGTGTGGTAAGTAGCTTGCTTACCAACCACATGGTTCCAGGTTCAGTCCCACTGCATGGCACCATGGGCAAGTGTCTTCTACTATAGCCTCAGACCAACCAAAGCCTTGTGAGTGAATTTGGTAGACGGAAACTGAAAGAAGCCCATCATATATATGTATGTATATATAGAAATATATATATATATATATATATATATATATATATATATATATATATATATGTGCGTGTGTGTGTATGTGTGTGTCTATGTTTGTGTGTCTGTGTTTGTTCCCCCAACATTGCTTGACAATCGATGCTGGTGTGTTTATGTCCCCGTAACTTAGTGGTTCGGCAAAAGAGACCGATAGGATAAGTACTAGGCATCCAAAGAATAAATCCTGGGGTCGATTTGCTCGACTAAAGGCGGTGCTCCAGCATGGCCACAGTCAAATGACTGAAACAAATAAAAGAGTAAAAGAGTATACAAATACAACTTTATGAACTATAAAGATTTTCCCTCAGATTTTAACTGTTTAGCAAGGATATAATTTCCTAATGCATCTTAGACACTAATAACACATCTGATACCTATATAGGACTTAGTACAAATCAATTTATTAAACTCCATTACAACCAGCTCACTTATATGTTCAACAGTGAGCAAGCAAAATTACTTAACTCTTCTACATTCTACTGCATGAGTGCATGCATGTGTGTGTGTGTGTGTGTGTAAGAGAGAGAAAGAGAGAGTTGTTTAAGGGAAAAAAACACAATGCAGATTTACTGGCCCTTGAAAGGATTCAAGAATATCTATGTACTTTTGAGTGAGTTCACAAGTATGTGTGTACATATTTGCAGGCATGAATGTATGTGTTCATTGTATGTATTCATGTACATATACGTGTGAAGACAAATGTGAAGATATATACAACTGTCCCCACACCAATACTAAGTTCATTTGTTATTTTTCATTTCCAGTTTAAAGAAATAAAAAAAAAACCTTATTTAACCCTTTAGCATTTAAACTGGTCATATCAGGCCTAAATGCTTTACCTGCTTTGTATTCAAACCAGCCACATCTGGCCTGTCACACCCACCTCACAATGTCATTCTAAAAACAAACAATTACATCATTGAAATCTCGAAGCATGATCAAATCAAAGCAATGTGAAAAAATAAGCATTAAATATGAAAGAGTAATCTATTTTTTTAATAATATACTTAGAAAAAAATCTGTCTTTTTGCAACCATTTTGAAATTATCGAAAACAAGGACGAAAGCTTCTTTGTGTAGGGAATAAAGGACAAAAATACTCTAATTAGCTGGCCGAAGTGAACTAATTACTGTCACTAAAAACTGACTCTACGGTTTACTATCCAAAATGTATACATTATGTCCTTTCATGTAAAAATAGCATGACTTTTTTGTGCAAATAAGTAACTATTTCTGTTTTACTGCCTGAAATACTTTCAAACCTTAAGAAAGCACTATATGTATGTACTGACATATAAGCACATAATATTATTGGTTGCTGCCAATATAATTAAAAAAAATCCTTTATTAATTTAAAGTAGTGTGTTTGAACTTGGTATTTCAGTCATTTAGCATTTCAAAAATTTTTTGAAATTTTTAATGAACAGGTCATCTATAACTTGAAATTGCAAATGTTTCACTGATCCTTCTTTACTATTTATGGGAATTGACATTATCTACAGCCTTTTAAGTTTCTTTGAAAAATCATTGCCTATACTTTCTGATCATTATGTGTAAGAATTTAAAGGAGTTATTTCATATTTCTAAAAAATTATTTTCAGCTTCATTACTATATGTTGGAATGTTTATCAAATTTCCTTTTCTGTTAAGTATAAATTTGACATGCATAAAAAGTATGCATGGGAGAAAGAAAAAACATTATATAGAATAAGTAAACAATTCAATAAAATTAAAGCTGAATATGAATAACAAATTCGATTCCTGTCAAATAAAATCTGCTTATTTATCCATCTGCATTCTTTATAAGCTCCTTTTACTGGATTGAAATCATGAAAATTCTAAACTTTGAAGATCTGAAGTTTGTTGATTTTAATGGATATTTTTATGACTTAGTGGCACATTACAAGGATGGACACCAGTTGTATATTTTCTTCAAATAGACAGGTACTGGAATTTAGGCTATTAACACAACTCTTAAAATCACTGATTCAAATTATTCTAGTAGCAGTAAAATGAATATTTAAAATGGTGCTAAATATTTTGGAACAGATAACAAAAACATTTGCTTCAGTTACACTGGTAATGAAAAGAGCTTTTAAACCCAGCCTCCAAAACAAAAGAAAAAAAAAGAAGAAAGAACGAAAGATATCTTCGAAAGCTGAAATGTTAAATAAGTGGAAGTTGTAGCTGGTTTTATTCAACCTGAACTAAAATACATTTATTTGGAAGTTCATTAGGAAAATGTGTAAGGAACTAAAAGATAAATTATGTTTCCACTCTTAAATTATATATAAGACTCCTAACAGTAGATATTTTGTTATGTTCCTTCAGTAGATACATGATTGTTCTTATTTCATATGTTGTTATACAAAGTGACCTCTACAATTTGCTGAGTTTTGCATTATGCTTTAAAAGAGCAGACGGGAACTCTTAACTGACTTCTTTTTAAGCAATTGTTTTTCTCTTCTACTTATGACTTCCATACAATATATGGAAGCTATCCGCCGAGGTCGACTTTGCCTTTCATCCCTTCAGAGTTGATAAATTAAGTGACAGCTGCATACTGATGTTGATCTAATCGACTGCAATATGCAACTCCCAAAAATTTCGGGCCTTGAGCTTAGAACAGAAAAGAATATATGGAAGCTATTCACTGTTGTGTGTGTGTGTGTATGTGTGGATATGCATACATACATAGACAGACAGACAGACAGATGTGTGTTGTGTATGTGTGTATATCTCATCTGAAGGAGTTAACTTCTTAAACATTTGAAAAGAAGACAGTAGAAAGTTGCGTTGACAATAGTAGAAATTTTGTCAACAGCAGAAATGATTACAAAAGTATTATATTGTGTGTGCATGTGTGTACTGTGCATGTGTGCATGTGTGCATGTGTGTACTGTGTGTTGTGTTAGTGATAACTCATTAAACAAGTAGAGTTTTGTTGTATTTGTATATAGTATAATCAGTCCAGTTGAGCCTAGACATTAACTTTGGAGTGTTTCTGAAGAATGTGGGAAGAATCTTTCAAACAGTTAGTTTTAGTCAGAAATACATGGGATACTTTTACAGGTTCAATAAAATATATGTTAAATTTAACCATCACTATTGCTCCCCTCACCTGGTTTTAAAATACACCTGTCAATGGATATTGTTCTTTATGTATTATTCTGATATACTGCATTTAAAATATACCAGTGTCAAATTCTGAGGAATATGGATGAGAATAAAATAGATACTCTCTTAAATACATGCAGAATATTTAAGAAAGCAGTCATAGACATATTCAAACTTCTTCAAAGTCTTCAAAAGTTATACTTTTGGAATAATTTATTATGTAGTCAAATTATATATTGAAATAGAAGGAAAACTTGTCAAGATTTTAAACAATTTTTATTGATGATTCAATATAATTTCTTAAAATAAAACTATTATTTCAAAAACTCCCCAGTGAAATGAACTTTTTAAAGTTTGCATTTCTTCAACTGTGGGTCTCCTCATTGAATGATATAACTTCACAGTTTGTCTAATGGAATTTCACTACAATGATTACTCGATCAGAATGCAACAGGTTATCAACCTTTCTCTAATTAAAACAATTTATTAAAGTCCATGTTTAAAGGTATAAATAACAATAAATCTTCCTTTGAAGTTAAATTAAATTTCACTTTCATTTTTTTTGTTTGAATATATATCAAAAAGAAAAAAGAAATTGTATATGATGAAATGTTTAAACTTAGAAATAGATTTATGATTATGTT
>NC_142931.1:66235130-66245130 GCF_046866305.1 Octopus bimaculoides | reverse complement strand
ACATCTGTGTTATGTAGAGTCCCATTCATAAGCTGAAGGCATGAAATATATGTATACATGCATACAGAAAAAACAAAAACTGCATGCAATTTATACACACAGTTTGAATTCGGTACTGTGATTAAGAAAACTGCATTAACAAAAGAGATTATTATGATAATAATTATAGTTATAACAAATTTGTATAGGAAATGTATCATTTAATAAACTGGTATCAGTACATGCTGAAACTTATGTTGTAGGTCCTAGAGAGATGAAAGGTAAAGTTAATTCCAATACAGCTCAAATTATAAAGAGAAATAATGTAAAGTATTTAAAGTTGTATTCTACAATGTTTGCCACTCCATCACCTCAAATAATCCTTTCTACTATAGGCACAAGGCCTGGAATTTTAGGGGAGGCGGACAGTCAATTGGATCGGCTCAGTATGCAACTGGTACTTAATTTATTGACCCCGAAAGGATGAAAGGCAAAGTCCACCTCAGCAGAATTCTCCAAGGTGGTGCTTCAGCTTGACTGCAATCTAATGACTGAAACAATTAAATGGCATACTAAAGATTTACAATTCTACTTATTTCACTTTTAACTTCATTTATAGCAAATTTCACAGTTTTATGTTAAAAAGATTCTTCATGCTTTTCTGCTTGATTATTTTCTTCAAACTATTCTTGAGGGTATGATCTTTATGTCACCATTTAAAAAAAAAAAACAATGTTATATCTTCACCTTGTTTATTCTGTAATGTTAAGATATAGAGAATCGCTGTTTCTAGAGATGCTTTTCTGACAAACTATTATATTTCTCACCAATTGCGTATTTCTGTAGTTCTGTGTAGTACTCTTGATAATTTAGATGTTTTCTTTGTTCATTCATTTATGATTGTTTGAATTAACAGTACTTGCTCTACTTTTGTGACCAAATGTTAAATGAAGCTGCATTCACTGAATCAGCAATGAGAGGTATTTTTATGCCACGACTGATTCAGCAATACAAAATTCCATATTAAGACAGTTAAATTATGTCTACTTATAGAATAATACTTATTTGTAATGATAACAAAGTAGCAAAAGAACCTAATGAGTACAATAAAATAACTTTTCTAAATTTCTATTTCTATTCTGGTCTTCTTTCTGAAGTAGATTTATATGCATTAGATACCATACAACTTCCTTTTTATAATATTTTAACTATTTGTTTTATTCAAAATATTTTTAAAATTAGACCAGGTTTTCTAAATATAGATGACTGCAGGGGAAACTCTTGAAGTCAAAATACAGTTTGACAATTGTTAGGGATAGAAATTTTTGAAATAGGCTGCCAATCTTAAAATAACTATAAATTCTGAAATAGTAAAATACCGAATTATTATTGCGTTGCACTTAAAAGGAAGTCAATAAAATATAGCTGTTGATCATTAAAATTAATAATAACTTAATCAACCAAATATTCCATGAGACTGAAATGATATTACATTTGGGAAATCTTATGCATCAACTACAGGAAAACAAGCTATTACAGTTATCTTAAGCTAGGATAAACAAATGTAGATAACATTGGAAAAAGTGAAAATTTTTATTTAATACTAGCTTTAAAGCTACACTCCATGTGGACATTTAAGCTAGCTCCTGTGGAGGGCTAATTGGGCCTTGCAGCCCAAAACTAAAAGGAGCTAAATAGTATGACTCTAATACATCTATAATGACCATATGACCTCGGTGGTGTTTGATCAGAGGTTAAAGAACGTTGAAAATTAATTCTGTAATGCAATTGTTCTATTGTTCCAGTCCCTAGTTGAATTCCTAACTGTTGGCCAATTTGTCCCAAAGTTCTCATCTTGACATAAAACTAACAAAAGGGAATATCATTTATCTCCCCCTTGATATCTGATGTCATCTGACAAATGTCAAGCAAGATCGCATGAATCAGCAAAGTTTTACCTGTTAGAAATAGCAACCCAAATGCTTTTAAATCAGATTCCAATGGTGAATGTACAAGAACCCAATGAAGGGCAGACTTTCTATCCCAGGATCATCCTGATTCCAAAAAGGTACAATATGTCTATGTAGAGCAAATATAGACTGAGATACAGGGGATGGACAGACAAAATTTTGCTTTTATTAACATAGATTTATTTTTAGTATGATTATATCTGTATAAGCACTATGATAATTTTTTCAATCAAGGCAAAATGAGGAACAATGTCATTTATATATTGTACATAATCATTAAGGGCCATAATTAGATTCAATTAGGAACTAAAGTAATACAGAAAATTGCATTGATTGATATACGAAATTACAGTGAAATTTTTTTTTGTGTGTTAATGTTTACTAGTTTAAGCAATAAGTGTTGTCCATAGCTATTGTAAACTTTTTTATTCCGGTGATTTGTGAAAAAACAAACAGTTATATTTCTGTGATAACAGAGAAAACAGAAGTGGGAAGGGAGATTCACCGAATTGTATTTAAATAGCAGGACTAGGGCAGTGTGTTTAATATTGAGCTGGAGAAACTTATCAAATTCCATGTCTCCACCCTACACAGAATATAATCATGTTGGTCAGTAACCACAGGAATGGGTGGGATCACTTGCTTTTGCATTGAAGATGAATTTTTTTATTACTAATTGGATCGTTTTGGTCCTACTCTTACTCCTACCTCCAAAACCATCAACAGCAGCAGCACCACCACCTCTGCTGCTGCTACTGCTGTTACTACTACTAATACTACTACTACTAATACTACTAATGCTACTACTACTACTACTATTACTACTACTACTACTACTACTACTACTACTGATATTACTTCTACTGATATTACTTCTCTTTCTTCTCTAACACACCACCATCACTATCATTACCACCACCACCACCACCACCACCACCACCAGTTCCTGCTTTTGTCCTCATACTGCTTTTTGTTAATCACTGATGTTGCTGCCATTATGTTCTCATTGGTTATGGCAATAATAATGAAAAAAAAATTGAACTCATATTAAACTAATAATTTTGCAAAAATTAAAAGGATACAAAATATTTTTCAACATCTCTTGAGTTATTTCATGTCGGAGATAGCATCAGTTTAAATCAATGGCTAATGATTAATCCTTGGTAACCTTATGGACATAGATTGGTTAAGTATACTGGGTTTCAACAGGGGAAATTGACTGGGTCATGTATTTAAGCAGTAGATCATTGAACCATCGTTAGATATGCTATTATATCCTGCTCATCATCGTTAATATTTTAACATTATTTCATGCTTGCATGGAGTTGATGGGTGTGCCTATTTGAATTAAGTGCTACATCCAAGCATGCATTGCACAGGCACAAGATAAATTGACCGTGTAGTACCATTATGTGTATTAGAGCATGAATAAGTGGTGCAGTGGAATCTGTGGCAGCATGCATTATTACTTTAAGGAAATCTTGCAAAATCTTGATAGCAAAAGTGAGATAAGTCTTTGAAAATTAGCTGCTTTTGTGATTCCATACTTTTCAAGTTGATCCACCAGGGGAGGTATTTATCGATACAATTAAGCAATATGATATAGCAGTCATAGAACCAGCAGTTCTCATATCTCAGAAATGCTAGACAATGAGTAATAGCCATGAAATTTGTTACCTGGAAGAAAGCATATACAAAAATGTTAGTAATCAATAGTCCATTCTATGTTATTAGACAACAAGCACAGTAATTTAAACAGCTATGAATATTTCACCTCAAGGTTCCAATTGATAGTGATCATTATATCTAAGACACCAATGTTACAAAACAACTCAGAGTAAATATTTTCTTTGGTTCAGCATAATGGACATAGCTGAAATAGATATGAAGCAGTGTATAAGCATTACACTTTCCTTCAGTTGATGTTTGAGTATATGCAGGTGTATGTGTAGCTGTGAATTATAAACTGATTCATGTGATGAACTATATATTTATGTATGACTTGGATTCATACTGATTTTATATGGTTAAAAATATAGGTTGAAGTGATTACTGTGAATAGTCAATTTAATACAAGCCTGTTACCAACCAAGAATAATAAATCCACAACATAGCCTGTAGAATATGAAGGTATTAGGAAAGTCAGATTAGGTGTGATATGTAGATAAGAAGCTTTAGAGAGGAATGTGGTGTTATTGAATAGTTTGGAAATGGTTAGTTCTGTTGACATAAAAGTCTGTGATGTGTAGGAGTTTTTGCAACAACATTTTATTAAATATTTGTTTGTTATTTATAGGTTTATTCAACACAACCTTGGGACATAGATAGGGAAAAAATGTTAAATGATTTGTAACAATTGTCAAAATCAATACACATCACAAGGTTTAGATTCTCTACAACCATTCAAGTATACATACTGATACTAATTACATAAGAAAATTTTGCAAGATTGGTAATAATTGTTATAAAAATGTTGAATTTTCATTTAATTAGTTAGTCTAGTTCATTCCACTTCTAGCAGTTCTTTCAGCCCATGACATGCATTAAGTTGTGACCGCTTTTGATCTGTGAGTAAGCGAGGCACACATTTTGCTGAAATTCTTTTCATTCATAATTCCTCACTCAAAATTCATTGGCAGGAGCTCCAGAACACACCAATCATATCAACAAGTTCATAAGTTGTTCAGTGACAGTCCTCCAAGATCAGTTCATGAATTTTCATGATGTTTTCATTCATTTAGGAGGTCAATGATCAACCTGAATTGACCTCAGGGTGATCATTGAGGTTTGTCTTCAAGCAACAAGTGACCATTCCTAAAGCGTGAAAACCACTCATAAGCCTGAGTTTTGCTCCTAGCAGTGTCCTTGTAAGCTGTTTGAAGCATGACAACTGTTTCAACTGCCGTTTCCCCCAGCAGAAAACAGAATTTCATGGAAGTATGCTGTTTCTTCGTTTCAGCATTCGTAAAAATCAATGCACAAGGGAGAAGCACTGCAAAACAAAGACGGACCATGTGGCAGTATGATCTAACCTGATGATGCTGGTTGGCAGACTGTTGCCTTAGGGTCACATCGAGTGGCTTCTAGTGGTGGAAGCCTGAACTACAAAGGGCTTGTCCCACAGAGAACATTTCCAGTTACCTTTGGGTACCTCCACATATAAGCTAAGAAGATAGGTGTAGGTAGGTTACTTTAAAAAATCATTAGAACTGCTATTTTATACTATTTCACACCATAAGGTTTTACTTCTGCATTCAATTTGCTGATGTTGTAAACAAATAAGCTTTATTGTTAACACTTGTAGTTTGGTATTTTGAGTAGATATAACAGAAGCAATATGGTGTTTTCCTAAAATCTAGTTTGCATGGGTAAGTGCAATAAATATATCAATTGTTCCATCAATTACCATTACAACTAAGCCTTGTTGCCAGCTGTAGATAAATTCATTGTCTGTGTAATACACAGATCAGAATTATGTGAATAAATGATATTTTAAGTGAATATAGCTTTCTAATGTTGTTGAAAACATCACAAAACAAATCTGTCAATTTATATTAGTAGTTTTGGTTTCTTCTGAAATAAAGAATATGAATGAAACATCTGTAACATAAAATTATTTCCATCCTTAGTAAAATATTAGAAATATTATGCCAAGAGGAATTATATCTTCAATGTTTTATTAAGACCCAGTATAATTTGAAGTTATTTGACTCATGATATTATACTCAACATTTTTCTTTTCTTAAATACTTTTCATATTATGAATTAGGTGTTGAGTTGCTAGGACACTGTATTACAGTCTCAAACTGCATTTTTTTCTAGATTAATTTGATATTCTTCTCAGTGAATTGAAGTGAGTATTTGAAATTAACAGTTAAATGGACTTAATGAAGTCAAATTAACCTAGGAAAGCTATTGTAATGTTAAAAAGAAAAACAAAAGTAATTCTATGAAGATCCCTTGCTTCTGAATAAATTGTCTTCCATATATTTTTCTTAAAAAGATTACAATATTCCCTTAGAACAATAAAACAGAAGTATTTCTGTTAACTATTGTTTTATTATGAAATTGTATAAGACAAACTTAGTTTGCATTTTACATTTTGTGAGCATCACAAATTAATCTTAGGCAGTGCTTTAAGTTAAACCAGTTGGCCACTCCTGTCTTAATGTTATGTAATCTATAGCAGTAGACTTACTAACCTTTCTCTTAGCATACAATTAATGTATTTACTTTATATATGTATATGCATATAATATATATTTCACACACACAAACACACGCATGCACACATACACACACATAAACATTCATATCAATGGTCACACCTACCTTTAGGCAGACTAAGTACAGTTTCAGCTAGAGATCTATTATAATACCATGCATCTCTCATATTCCTTTCATACAGATTGAAGTCTTTACTGCCAAACCGCTTGAGGTTATCTTATGATTAAAAAAAAAGAAAAAGATTGTTGTTGTAAAAGTTAGTATGAAGTATATTTCTGACATGAACAGATATTTAATTTACCAATCTCATACAGAATTGCACAGTAATACAGCTGTAGTTCTATTAGTAAAATAAATTGTCTTGTAGCATTATATGAACATTAAGTTGAATTTTTTAAAAATTACTTTTATTATACTGAAAAATAATTGATGTTGCTTTTTTGTGGTACTACTAATAATGTAAAATAAATCCAGATTTAGATTTTATATACATTCCTTATGTAACCCTATATATTTCATTTCTTAAAATCATTGAAGTTTATGGAATTTTCCAATGTTTGCTGATACATCCAAGATTTTGCAATGATATTCAAGAACTAAGAGTCTTCTAAGTTTAATAAGATTATAAACATAGTGACAATGCATTAGCTTGTAAATAAATTGATTGTATTTATAGAATGTATTTCATTCATTATAATTTTATGTCACAAATATATTTAAAGTTCAATTTAGGTACTTGATGCCCGAAAAAATTACATTAACTTTACTTGAAATAAAAACTTTAATTATGTTCAAATATTTTTCGAAATTGAATTTGATATCTGTATGCATGTGCGCAGATAAACTGCAACCAAAATGAATACTAGATCCCATGACTAACAAATAAAGGTACATGCTAATTAATTACTATCATACAGAACAACCTGATAGCGTGAAGACTACCATTGCATAGTTAGCAAATGCAGCAAAAAAGAAAAAAGGTAAAAGATAAGAAATAAACAAAAACTTAGTCATATAACTACTAGAAATACCAATGATTATAGGAATATATCTATGAAATACTTCTTTTTTACCTATGAACAACACTAAAATCATTCATAAAACTACTAATTATCTGTAATCTTAGCAAAATTTGAAGAAAATAAGAATAATTAAGACAAGAACATAAGAATGATAGATATTCTGTATACCGTCAGTGGGGAGCTTGTTTGAATAAAACTTCTAATTCACTGAAGAGCAAAAATAATCGAGTAGGAACCACTAACAGTTTTACCAGAAATAAGAAAACTGGGAAAACTCATTTTCTAGTTTTCTTATTTGTGAGTCTGACTAACTCAAAACATATTGAGACTAATATTACTAAATCCTGCTTTCAAATTGTAAAAAACTTTTCTGAGACACATGAATTAAAATATTTAATTTCTATACTGTAAAATTAATATCTTCAAAAATTCCTAACTTAACTGAACGTTTAAGTAACTGTAATAACTCTATAATTAATATGTACATCAAGAGTAGGAGCAACCAATCAAGGATAAATTACACCTTTACTTACAGTAATTGCCAATCTAATATAACACGTAGCCAAAATAATATAAATCAGTTGGATATTAATTCTTATTACAACATAAATATTAACAATATAATTAAAAAAACAATAAGAACGAAAATACTAGAATGAATACCTTCCTTCCTTCTTTCTACTATATTGAAATTTTGCGGGAGGGAACTACTTGATTACATCAACTCAGTGCTCAACTGGTACTTATTTTATCGACCTCTAAAGGATGAAAGGTAAAACTGATCTTTTGAATTGGAATACAGAATGTAAAAACAACTGAAAAGCTGCTAAGTGTTAATGATTCTGCCAGCTCACTACCTTTCTTCCTCCTAATATTACTACAACTATAGGAGTGACTCAACCCATATTGGGACAGAGTGTTATAACCCCCCCCCCACCAAAAAAAAAAAAAAAATGTAGAAATAAGACAAATAATGGTGGTAATATTATCCCAAATGCAAATGCAATGAGTTCCTCTCCTTTGAATGAAATAAATTCTCTTTTAGAATGAAAAGCCATAGCAAAAGATAAAATGCAAACATTTCCCCATCAGTTTCAAGTAAGTATTCCACTTAATTGCAACTTCAATATATGTACTAAATACCTCCTTAATGGTCATTGTTTAATTAGTAACATAGTATATAAATGTAATATCTTCACTGATAGTGTACATAAGTATTATATAGAGTTTACTATAAAATTCTAACTAAAGATCTACTGCACATAAGCATATCGATGAAAGCAAAAATTTAATGCATTCAACATCATTAGTTAAGTGCATATGATGGTTAAAATTAAATAAAATACCACATAAATATATAAATTAAAATGACATGTTCCAGCCTATAAGGGAAATAGGAAGCTGTATACACATGTACATGAATAAGCACATTTGAATTTTTAATGTCAAGCATGTGTATATATTGTATATGCATACATACATGCATACACACATTAAACAAAAGGAGAAAAAGATGACCTTGGTATCATAGAAATAGATTACTATATTTAATATAAAATACAAAGTTGGAAGACTCACATATTGTACTCAGAGTTTCCTGACAGCCATGGCTATGAAGTTATCCAATTTCCAATTGGTAATCAACATACATATCACATTCATCAGCTACATATCCTTGATATTGCAGTTTTATTTGGAATGATATTACACAATCTATAATGTCCCAATCCTGTTGATTTATATTTAACTTAATCTATTTTCTATAATCTGAATCTGATATAATCTATATTCTATAACCTGTTAAAATATATTTCTTGCTGAACAACCACACAGATGATTTGTTCATGGTGACCAAATGATTGTGTTCGCATAAGCTCACTCCCTCCATCAAATCAACTTTGCTTGTGCAGGAACACAATTGTGCCACACGTCAGATGTTGAGAGGATAACAGAGCAATGTGAAATGAAGTATTTTGCTTGAAAACATAACATACCACCCAATCTGAGAAGTAAAACCATGAGCATGTAATTGTGAATGCAACTCTCTAACCTCTAGGCTGTGCACCTTCATATATATATATATATGTGTATATATATATATATATATATATATATATATATATATATATATATATATATATATATATATATATATATAATCATAAATATATAGGGATTGACAGTAACCTGCTTCTCCAACATACTGAGAATTCAGAAATAGCAGTCAAAGAACTACTGATTTCAAAACTACAAATTATTACTCCAGATTGATAGCAATATTTTTGATACACACAGAACAATCCCTATATATTTATGATTATAAATTTTTTACCGAAGAAGGTTTTTCATACTGAGCTACCCGGCAAAATTGTTGATTATTAATTTTATTACTAATTGACGATTCCCTGCCCTGCATATCTATCTATCTATATATATATATATATATATATATATATATATATAGTTCGTGTCATAAGAATATATGAACTTTCAAGAGAATGTGGTTATTGAGGCACTTCACATGAAGCTCTAAATAATAGCATGTAAATACTGGGCTGAAAAACCCTGTTGGATATCATGTATGTACACACACACACACACACACACACACACACACACACACACACACACACACACACACAAGTCTGTAAGTCTGTGAATATCTAACATTATATTCTTAAAAGATAGTAATAGATTTATAAGTTCAGTCTTAGGTTGTTTGAAGTGATTCATGAAGATGGTATGAGATAATTTTGTAGTAGTTCATTTGCTATTTTTGGAGAAATGTTAAAAATTTGAAAT